>NC_057863.1:166849542-167156208 GCF_019393635.1 Dromiciops gliroides
AATGAGGGTTAAGTGACTTGCCCAGAGTAACACAGCTAGTAAGTGTCAAGTGTCCGAGGCCGGATTACACTTTCTCAATTGCTTTTCTATAAAGTGGTACCAAATATGAACCCTAAAAAAATACTACAGCTGACCAGGAATAAATCCAAAAAAGGCTGTAATTCTCTTGTTGTAGACAGATGAATGGTTCCCAAGGGATGGTCTACAGACCACTAAGAGACCCCTGAAATCCTTTGAGGGTTCCATGAAGACAAAACTGAGATAATATTTGTCTTTTTCACTCCTAGCCTTTAATGAGTGTATAGTGGAGATATTCAGAGGCTCCATGATTTTTGAATTAAAGATTTAGCTGAGAACACTAATGCTGAGTTTATATCTCATTTGTCAAATTGTACTTTTGATTTAAAAACTGATGAATCAGGGGGCGGCTAGGTGGTGCAGTGGATAAAGCACTGGCCCTGGATTTAGGAGTACCTGAGTTCAAATCTGGTCTCAGATACTTGACACTTACTAGCTGAGTGACCCTGGGCAAGTTACTTAACCCCCATTGGCCTGCAAAAACAAACAAACAAAAAAAACCTGATGAATCTACATACATGTCTGGACTTACTATTATGCCAGTTTCTCCAATATCTGCACAAAGTAATCATTGGAGATTTTTGTTTATGTAAATGCATGGTAAAAGACACAAGTAGAACTGAAATATCCAACATTTTGAATGTTAAATTATTGAATTTTATGACTTACCCTGCAACAACTGGATTGATATTTGCATTGTTGGTACAAAAGCAATGGTGGGTAGCTGCTGGTGTGTTAGCATTAATAAAAGGAAAGGCATCAAATTCTACTAGTACTCAGTGTATTCTTCATTATCATATACTCACTGTCAATCGATCAATCAATTTTAAATGTTATTGATGAAGAAATAAATGTAATTTTATTAGATCCTGACCCTGTAGTACACATCTTTTTAATAGTCTCTGACAGGGCAGCTCGGTGGCGCAGTGGATAGAGCACCGGCCCTGGATTCAGGAGGATGTGAGTTCAAATCCGGCCTCAGACACTTAACACTTACTAGCTGTGTGACCCTGAACAAGTCACTCAACCCTCATTGCCCCACAAAGAGAGAGAGAGAAAGAGAGAGAGAGAGACAGAGAGAGAGAGAGAGGGAGAGAGAGAGAGAGAGAGAGAGAGAGAGAGAGAGAGAGAGAGAGAGAGAGAGAATCATTGTTCAAGATTATACCTTATTTAATATAAATGCAATTCTAGTTGGATTAGCTGACTCCCACATGATATGGTTAATTTGTACTGAGTTTTCTGTCTATTAAGATCCCCAGTTCTTTTTCATGGAAAAGAAGTAATGTCTTCTTATCTCCTTTCCATCTTAAATAATTTGAATACAATTATGGTGCTTTCTACTTGTTCATATTTAATTTTACCTTCTTTGAAGAAACCCCATCATTTTAGCCTCTTGTAATCTTTTTGAACCTTGACAGTCATCCAGTGTGTTAGCTATGCCTCACAACTTCATGTTATCTGCAAATTTGTTAAGCAAATCATTTGCACTTTCATGCAAAGCACAAATAGAAATGTTGAACAGTGCAGGGCCAAGGATAGTTCCTTGGAACATTCCATTAGAGATCTCCTTCTAAGTCTGTGTTTTTAAAAGTGTGGGGCACAGGAGATGCTAGCTGTCTATTGAACAGAGCAATAACCAGAATTATTGAATTTTTAAAAGCATAACTCCCACATAAATTCACCATTTTTATTTTTCAATTAAAATAGAGTTCAAATCAAAGTCAACAAATATAACCCTAATGGAGAAATTTGATCTGTTAAGGGGAAGTAGAGGAGGAGTATGCCTTTTCAAAGCTAATGTGCTTCGAAGAGGAGAGGGCCAGATCCCTTGGCTGGAGGGAGAGGATGATTGCTGATGGATTAGGGTTTACTCAATACTCCAGTGTTCAAACGCTTTTAAAAAAATGTTGCATAGTGCTGAGCCAACCCTTGAGAATGTGGTAAGATGCCAGTGGTCCCAAAACAGTCAAATTCAGGACTGTGTCTAAATCTCATGTCTCCCCTCCTCCAAGGGGTTGATGATGCTCATGGATCTCTGCAAGGATACCAAAAGATGGAGTGGCTCTGGTGGTGTAAACAACTTAATGACTTTCTTCTAATCCTCCTAGTACCTTAGACCGCCTGTCACCTGTGGGAGTCAATAATTGTGCAGAGAGGAGTATTTTATTTGGAGTAAGATGAACTGGGTTTAAATCCTGGATCACACAATTGCTACCTATATGATATTGGCAAGTTGCTTTGGATCATATTTTCCTTAATGAAGAGATAGGAGTAGGAGACTGGGAAGACCACTTTACTATCATCCAAAAATGTCATAAACCTCACTATATGGTAGAAATTATGCTGATGCTATCCATTGATAGAGAAAATATATGGAAACAAAATGCTATTGGGAATACATTCAATTAATTTACAAGTTATTAGTCAAAGTATGATCACAAATCCATTATTTGATAAAGGAAAATCAAAAATAAGTATGTTCAGTGAGCATAAAAATTTTGTAGTTCCCTTAAAATGGCTCTTGGGAGTCTACAGATGCATTCAGAGTTTAGAGCTTAGAGAAGTGGCCCAATTCCTGCATTGCAATCCTGACGGATTTGAATGATGGTAGTATTATTATGATCATGAATTATGCTCAGGCAAAAGGAAGAGCTTGTACCTATGACTGTGTTACATTTTTGTACTTGGAGACCTCAGTTCATATCCTGACAATTAGCTGCATGAGTGTGGGAAAGTCTTTAATGTCTCAGTGACTTAGTAATCTTTCTAAAATTATAATTTACATGGACTTGTTGTTTTATACATTGGTAGTTTCCTAACATGGATGATACCACAGGTCTTCTCACCTGACACCAAACAACAGCAATAACAACAACAGGAGCAGCAGCAACAATAACATTGTCATTGACATCATTGTCATGTGATATGGACATTATACCTTTTATTCTCTAAGGTTTTAAAAGATGAATTCATTTAGGATATTTTTTGTTTTTGTTTTTGTTTTTGGTGGGGCAATGAGGGTTAAGTGACTTGCCCAGGGTCACACAGCTAGTGTCAAGTGTCTGAGGTTGGATTTGAACTCAGGTCTTCCTGAATCCAAGGCCAGTGCTTTATCTACTGCTCCACCTACCTGCCCCCATATAGGTAACTTTTAAGAAAAATAACAAGTTCTGACTGTCAGGCAATGTGTAAAATAATAGGTAAAAGAATATATTTTTAAAAAATACTGCCCTCCCCCACAATACTATAACTGTCATTTAAATTGTCAATATATAGCAGTTAAAATCAATTCAGATTAAAAAGGACACACATTCTTCCCTTAAAACTAGAATGACACTGAAAATTGAATTACAGTGAAGATAATGAAGGTAAGTGATCTGAGAAAATACCCTAAGGTTAGAATAAATATCCTAAAATTGGTAGATTCCTCTGAAAGGTGTCAAGGAAAAATAATGTTAAAATATACAAGAAGGTCCACTAGCAGGATTGACAGGGGGTTTTAATGGTATTCTCAAAAAGAAATAGTTCTAATTTATTCACCTTTAAAATTGAAACTAGGTCTATGAACTTTAATGACTAAGAAAAGACAAATTAAGGTATGTATTTATAAGAGAGCTAGCTTTTGACCTGAGGCTTCAAATCTTGGAACTTGAGTATTATCTCTGTGTACCTCCTAATATATCTACCAAAATGATACATAGAAGATTGCTTTTTCAGAGCTAATTTTATTGTAGAATTGTTTATTACTTGGGATTTTTCCATTGTTAATGGAATAACGTTGTCTCTCAAATCACGGTTTTAATTCAAAAGCTGGTTAATTGTGGTGTTTGTTCAAATAGGAAGACTTGCCAACACAGTATTCTAGTATTCTTACAGAAAATAAAGAGAATACTTGAAATCAAGTTTAGTTAGACTTGAGGAGACATACTCTTCCAGTTTACCATTAAAAAAAATAATAAAAAGGGAGGAAACTGTTGTGCCTGGAGAAGAACTTAAAGAACCACCTATGAGATGAATCTGGTAGACTCATAACTAGTTGCACATTCAAGAAGCCCTTTCAGTTTTATAAGCAGTGACTGGAGTGGGGATGGATATAAAGGGATAAGAGAGCTATAATTCGTAGGAATGTAGTTACAATATCTACATAGGTTCCAGCTTCCCTAGCATAACCATATTTAATATTACTTTTACAGTTTTCAAAGTAAATCATTTCCATTCCACCCTAGCCCATGTGTAGACTAGTATGTTTGCAAGGGTAAAGGGGTAGGGGAGAGTATATGTGACTTTTCACTCATGGTTAAATTTTCAATTTTATATGTATAAACCCCAAATCTCTTTATCAGTTTCTTTCTATATATATCTAGACCTATAGCTAAGCCTGTACCTGCAGTTATCTGCATATCTATCTATATAATCTTTTCAGGATTATCAATAAATAGTGGGCAACTAAACTAAGATAACCATTTATGCCAAATAAATAGTAAGAACAGCAGACTTTGGTTATTTTACCACCTAGGTCTCTGCTAGAGAATAGTGAACTGGAAAATTTTTTGTTTACCAAACAATTTTGTAACTATTTATGAGCCAATATACCATTCCATTCCTTAACTTCCTATTCAAAAGGAACATATACATAAGAGAGGTATGATTTTTCCCCTCAACTTTCTTTACACCTCTCTCTCTCTCTCTCTCTCTCTCTCTCTCTCTCTCTCTCTCTCTCTCTCTCTCTCTCCCTCTCTCTCTCTCTTCCCATTATCTGTCTGCTGCCTTTGTCTGTCTTTTTTTCCCTTTTCCCATGTCTTATGTTCTTCTTCCCTTCCTTCTCTCTTCCATATATCTCTTATAAAGCATTTTAATTAAGTGTTAGGCCTGAACAAACTCAGTAGAAATATGCACTTTTCCTGGCTGTGGAAATTACCTGGTTTCAGTTCTCACAGAATCATAAAATCTTCAAGCTTAAAAGAAACAGGAGACCTAAGTTCTAGCTCACTGTGTGTTCCAGGACACCAGTCTCAAGCATGCATGTAGTTCTTTTCCTTTCAAATTTCCTGAGTTCTGACTGAAACTGAAAAGATTATCTTCCACAAAGCACTTCACCAAGAAATCCCACTGGGACAAACTGATTCCTCCTTCCCTTTCAACTCATAACTATTTCAACTAATCTGTTCCTCACCTAAACACAATACTGATGGAATAGAGACATGGCCAAGCAGAGTTATTACCATCCCTTTAAGAGGCACTGACAGAATCATCTCCCCAAGGATTAGTTATTGCATTTTTCACAGATTTCTTATTAAAATGTGCTAATCCCAACCAGGTAGCAGCAGCTCAATGTTTTTCATTGAGACAGAAAAAGTAGTTTCCTTTGCCTTAGTAAATAGTGAAGAGTAGGTTCTCAATTGTACACTAGCTTCCACACTTGGCTTTAATGCAACTTTTGGCTTTTTGTTAATATAATCTCATACAAATTGGTTTTCAGAATGCTTATTTGGTATTAGTAAAGAGAATATTTGAGTTGTTAAATTCCAGAAGTTGGCCTTAACTTACAAAGTATGAATTTGTTGCCAAATTTTGGCAGGTTCCTTAAAAAAAAATTCACTAGTTAAAGAATTGCAGTTGGTGTGGCCTTGCAGAGTAATTAAATACTGGAACAGGAAACACAAAGAGATTATGGAATCTTTTGCACTGTAGCTTAAAAAAAGGAAGAAAAAACCCTAAGACACATCTACCTGAAAGTTTGATTTGAAATAAAATGAGTTATATCCTATCATCTAGGAGTTGTCTCTCACAACACTCTATAAGTTGTTTCATAAATAAAATTGAAAAATAAAAAAGTAAATGTTTGGAGCATCTTCATTATAAAGAATTAGTAGGCTGACTAGATAATTTTGTTCTGTCCCTTCAGGTCAATCAGGTTTTTCAGTTAATTTCCTCATAAAGAGAAATCAATACAAAAGAAACCAATAAAGTAAGAACCAATACCTCCCCCCACCCAAAAAAGGCAATAATAAAATGAATCCATAAAAAAATTTTAAATTGTGCAAGGGAAATGAACATTCAAATAAAGTGATACTTTGGATGCTGGGGCCATTTGCTTAACTGATACATTTTTTGTCATTTCAATATTGCAGGGATTTCTGGGACATGCATGGTGTTATACCATATGTGCTCCTGTTTTGCTTACACCACATAATCATTACTGTATCTGCTTTTGTATCAAGTTTTTGTACATGCTCTTGATAACATCACTAAAATTTATTTGTGTGTACATATGTGCATGCACCTGTTAATATTAAAGCAAGACCCTTTGTGAGGTAAACATAATTTTTTTCTCCTGCTATGTACATATCTTACCTGATTTTGAGTCTTTGGGGCTTACTTTTCAAAGCTGCTCCTGAGAAACTGAACTTTTTTGTGTGTTTTATCTAATTATCTAATAAATTAATACAACAAGGGAGCTCATTAAATGCAAAGCAAGGAAGAGGGAAAAGGTGTTGCTAGAACTTAATTAGCAAGATACAAAGATACCAATTAACACCTATATCTCAAGAAAAGAGGAAAAAAACTTTTTTCATGTGGTAGCATCAAAAATAAAATCACAGCTGGTTACTGGTATTTAAGTGGGATGAAGCTGACTTTTATTCTTTTGTTGATATTAAGTCCACAGAAGAATGGGGGTTTGGAGGATGTGGTAGGGTGCCGGGTGGAGAAGGGAGAGACTTCTTCAGGATAACCACTGAAGGACTGGCTTTTTTTTTTTTTTTTACTGAAACGCAGTTTGTTCAAGTATTCAGATTATATACAACAGAGTAGTTAGGGGGAAAATGCTACACAAATGGCTAAATATATCAGTTCCTTTCCTATTAATGAATCATACTAATTTGCACTAATAATTATTTAAAATATAACATGGATAATTAGCACTTCTGCCAAGTTCACAAATACTATCCTCTTAAAGATAAATTAGCCAGTGCAATGAAAAGTTTCTAAAAATGTAAATGTGCTATTTTTTCCTTGTTTTGAGGGCAACAGAAAAAAAAAGATTTCATTTTTTTGAATTTTGAGAGATCCAATAAATGAGTCAAAGTTATCATATGATCAATAGTAAATAAAGTACACATATCCTAAAATTAAGCTGTTAGTTGGTATAGGATAAGGAAGAGACCACTAAACTGAACGGATGTATATATTTATAGCTCTGAAAAATGCATTTGGATTTAAGTTCCATGAGAGGATTTGGATTTTAGATCCTCAGTAGTTTTACATAACAAATAGCTATCTATGCTATATATTTTAATCTAAAGATTAACATATCTATTGCATCTGGAGGTACAGGTAGTATAGGTGATCTTTAGCTTTTAAGGAGGATATGTTTTGATAAATAAATAGATTGACTTTAAACAATACACTGTACATTGAATGAGCCTTCCTATAAACTCAAGTCCTAAGAAATCTGTAATGTATTTCATCTCAAGCAAGGTAGTTATTTCATATTATATTTTTAATCTATATTTCTCCTTGCTAAATCAAAAATATGATTGGATCCAACTAAACATAATCCATAAACATCTGCAATTACTGGATAATTAAAATCCTAAAATGAAAATGTCTGAATTGCATAACCCCCTTCTCTAATATCTTCATATTCTCCTTCTCTACTAGCTCTTCTTTCTTCTAACTAGCACACATCTTTTGGTGGGGGGTCAGTAGGCATATTGGGTTGAGGGGATGGGGAGACCTCTTACTTTGACCCTACTGTTCTTTCAAGCTAACAACCTTTATTCTTTTCTTTCTTTTGGAGCCAAATATCTTGTATAAGTTTTACTATCAATTCACTGCTTTTATTTCTGTAAAATCTATTTACTCTTTATCTTCCTTCAATTTGCCTTTTGTCCTCAATATTCTTAGAGTGAACTATCCAAGACTACCACTGAACTTCAATTTGCCAAATTCAATTCCTTTCCCTCAGTCTGGAATTATTATATCCCATAATTAGTTGCCTTACTTCCACTCACTCCACCACCCAACATTATATATATATATATATATATATATATATACATATATATATACACACATGTATGTGTGTATTTATGTATATGTACATGTATATATGTATGTGTGTGTGTGTATATATATATATATGTATATATATCAATCTCACTTCTGAGCATTTTTCCTAAAATACCAGTTTCATCATATAATGTTCTCCCCATTCCCCCTAAACTTATTTAGTGTTTTCTTTTACACAATAAAAACTAAACTTCTTGTCTACACACTCAGGTCTTTTTGCAATCTTGATCTTTTGTATTTTCCAATTTTGTTTTTTTTTCTCCTCCTCTCCACTTTGTGCATTCTGCGATATTCAGTGACCAGAAATAGATACACTACCATCTCTTCTTCCTTTGCCTATTTTATTTTGCAAGTCTAGAATACTCTAATTTCTTTCTCTCACTCTATACAAAGCCAATGCATCCTTCATAGGTAGAAGTTCTTATTCATACACTTGATTAATGATTTAAATGTAAGCAGAAATTACAATTTTATCAAATTTTCATGTAATAATAACAATTTCATTTTAATAGTATCTACTTTGTGCCAGGTAAGTTTATCTTATTATCAATATTATCTCATTTAATCCTCATGATGCTACCATTATCTTCATATAATTGTGGTAGAGGTTGCTTAGTCATTTAAGTTGTGTCCAATTCTTCATGACAAAGATATTGAAGTAGTTGGTCATTGCCTTCCTCAACTCATTTGAAAGAAGAGGCAAACAGACATCTAGTAAGTAACCAAGGTCTGAGTTGAACTCAGAAGTCCCTGACTCCAAGCCCCAAATCCTATCCACTGCATGATCTATCTTTCAAATATAAAATTGAATAGTTCACATATTAGATGTCAGATGCAAGATATAAAGGGACCTCAATTAGATAGAATGTTGGGCAAAGACTATTGAAATGAAAAATCAATATGGAAAAATATGAAAACTTATACTTGTGTTAAAAATGATTTTATAACTATAAGAAAAAGAAGCTAAGGGAAGAAAGAAGTTCATTATGATTCAACAGGTTGTATTACACAATTAACATTGTCTATAATTAAGTGATAATTCTACTGGTCACTTATAAGTTCTTAATTCTAAGAATAATATAGTGATCATTTCTAAAGGAGAATGACTGGTATGATTAATGACCTCAAGACCAATCCATACAGAGACTGAAGAGATTGAAGGAATTAAGCTTCTATGGCCCAAGGAAGAGAAGTAAATTTGTAAATCATAGGACAGTAGATTTAGAGCTAAAAGGAACCTTAGAAAATATTTAGTCCAAAAAAAGAGTTTTATAGATGAAGAAACTAACACCTAGAGGAGTTTATTTATTAATATTCTCCAAGCCCACACAAATAAGTAGTGGCAGAGATGGAATTTGAAATGATGTATCCTATGAAACAAAAATGTGTTGTACCCATTCTATATAAAGTATTATGCTAGTCCACTTGCATACACAGCCAAAATTTATTTAAAGGGAATGTGATAGCTGTATTCAAGTATCATTTTGATATTATTAATATATATATATATATATAATAAAACCTACAAAAATCATTTTATTAAAATATGAAGTTATATATAAATAGCAGAAAATACCACAAAACTTGCAAAATTTGATTAAATATTATCAGATGTGTTACAGCCTTTATGCTCTAACCAGGAGTGTGCATGTGTGTATACACATATATGTCTATATACACATACATATCCATGTATATATTAGAATGTATTCATTTAATTTCATTTATTTAAATGTATAAGTATATAAAATACAGGTATATGTATTTAATATATTAAATGTTATAAAACCTACATAGGTGAGCCTGTATGTGTGTTTCCATGTATGCTTATATCCATATATGAGAGAGACTTATAATTTATGAAAAGCTTGATTCCTCCTGGAATCACAACAGCAACAACAAGAACAACAATAACTCTCAGATACGCAATAGCATTTTTCTTTTTTTTGCTCAATACTGACAGTCATGGTAAATTACCAGAATCTAAAGCTAAAAACCATAAAAATGGTCACCTCCTTTATCATTCATTGTCTTAAGGCAATAAAGTTCGTAGAAATAAAATATCTTCAGATTTTTTGTATCAGATAGCATATTGCTTGTATAGTAATAATTAATAACTAATGATCAAGATCAAAGATTTAGAGCTAAAAGGAACATTAGATGCCATCTAGTTTAATTCCTCTCATTTTACCAGTCAGGAAACTGGAACCCGGAGAGATTGTGATTAATCCAGGCCATATAGGTGACAAAGCTGTTATTTGTACCAAGGTTTTGGGGTTGTTTCCACCAAAAAATATCTAGGCTAGTTGCCATAAGATTGAATTGCCTATATTCATTTTTACATTGTCAAAAAGGTATACATAAAGGACTGGTATGTGTATAATATATAGAGATATATTTGTATATGTGGAAATACAGACACATATGTGTATATAAGTATATAAATATAGATATATGCATATACATATGGACATCTATATACACCTACGCTTTAAGTATCTAAGAGTTATTCTCCATTTTACTAATTTTTGTTTAGGGAATGTATATCTTTCTCTTTTTCCCATTTACTTTCCCTCTCTTTTCTTCCTTGCACAGTCCTTCTCCCCCACCCTACCTTTCATCCCCGCCATTTTGTCAGAGAGTTAGAATTAATTCAGCTATAAACCACTTAAGAAGTGATAATAGAATACTGGAACTGGACCCTCAGCAATGTTCTATCTCTTTACCCTGATATCTACATGAGAGCAATGCAACCAAATGACTACTAAGTCACACTGCAAAGTCAAACCCATTCTTCTATCAGTTTGAGTGCCACAGGATAAGGTTAAATTGAAAACTCAGATATTCAGGAAATCAAAAATTAAGTTTTTATTTTTGTTTTTTGTTTTATTAACATACAAAGACAGATTATAGAAGTGGCCCTTTTTTCCTGTGCATCTTGACTCTTAACAGGTTTTATCAATTCTTATGAATAGTGTCTATTGATCCAGTAAGGATTTTAGAAGCTTAGGTTTTACTTATCCCTACCTGGTCTTAGGGAGTCTAGCACCTACAGAAGGTTTGCTTCCAGCTGACACACTGGCTTCCATTAAACTCATTCCTGTTGAAGAAAAATAATCTCTAGCTGAGTCTTAGCAGTGCAAGGGCCAAACTGCGAGGTAGAAGATTTTAACACTTTTAGCATGACTCTAGGGTGGACTTATTATTTAATCACATAAATTCATGGGGTGAACATTACATGTTATTTCTTCATTGAAAAACTAGAATAGAGAATGATTTCAATATCTCTACACCTGTGATATGAGCCCCTTCTTTGCATTTCAATTATTTCATTGGCTCTCTTCACCAAAAAACATTGCACAGGCATGCTTATTGTGTCATGAAGATTACTTGAGGAATGCACTTTAGAACAACAGGTAAACTCCCTGTTTCTAAAGTAAGAGAAACATGAACCATGAACAGTGTTGGATAGGCAGGCATGTATGAGTTAAAATCTCAGTTAATCAATCAATAAATATTTATTAAACACCTCAGGTTTTTGTTTGTTTTTTTTTACATAACACTAATACGCTATGCAGGTTTCACAGGTATACAACAGTGTAGTCAGCCTAACAGATCTGTAGACTTTCAGTTTGATATGGAGCCTTGATACATCTTCTCCCACACTTTCTTTACAACCTTTCCAAACTCTAAACTTGCTTTGGCAATATGCTCATCAGTCTCATCATCTATGTGGACAAGGTAAATGAACTTATCCACAGCATTCAAAATTTCCCCATTTTCTGTGACCAATGTTTCCACAAATGGCTAGTATCATGCTGGCTGGTGGGGGACCACTGTTTTCTTGGTGTTGATTATCATGCAAAAATTAGCACAAGTAGCACATAATCGATCCATATTCTGTTGCATCTCAACCTCATTGACTGCATTGAGTTCAGAATCATCTGTGAACAAAAAGCCCTGCACTAATTCCCCCTCCACTTTGGCCTTGGCTTGTGGCTTTTTCAAGTTGAATAGTTTATCACCGGTGCAGAAGCTGATCTTGATATTGTTTTTGTCTTCACTGAAGAGGTCTGACAACATTGTTGAAAACAGAATGCTAAAGAGCATGGAAGTAAGCACACAACCCTGCTTTGCTCAGTTAGTGACTCAGAAGGCAAGTGGAACCATTAACTTTCATCAGAACCCAAGGGAGCATGCTATCATGAAACTGGCATACAATGCTAACAAACTTCTCTAGGCAACTCAATTTCACCATGATCTCCTACAATCCCTCTGGAATGACAGTATAAAATGTCAATAATTGTTGCATTCATCTGGCATTTCTGATGGAGTTGTTGGGCAGCAAACACCACTTCACAATTGTGTAGTCCTTTCCAAATCCACACTGATTCTTGGGCAGGTTACCATATTCCACATGATTAATCAGTCAATTAAGGAAGACTTTGGTAAAGATCTTGCCAGCAATGACTAAGAGAGAGGTCCCAGGAAAATCTTGAAGATTACTTGGCAAAATAAAGTACCAGACACTGAGCTGCACTCTAGAGTTGAATTGCCAAGCATTCAAACTTTATTGCAGAGAGTGCAAGTCTAAAGGATTGGCCAAGTAGTTTGAATGCTAAATGCATGCTTACCCAAGAGACTATGTTAAGCAAACTCTCAGGAGGTGGTCAAAAGAAGTTACATAAGGACACTGAAACTCTCTCTAAAGAACTCCAATATTGTCTGTGAGACATGGGAAATTTTCTGGCACATGGCTATCTAGCATGGCATGCCTGCATCAAAGAAAGCACTATACTCCATAAGCAAAGCAGAATCATAAAAACACAAAAGAAACATAAGCTGTGAAAATCCAGACCCACTTCTACTCTAAATGATCTAACAGACCACTTGTGCTCAATCTAAACTCCTATTGGACAAATCAGTCACACTCAAACACGCAGTACCCTGACTCTGACATTGTGATGTCATTGGTCTTCTTCGAAAAAAGAAAAAAAGAACAACATTAAACATCTACTGTGAGACAATGTGCTAAGTGCTGAGAATACAAGAAAAGGCAAAAGCAGCCTTGCCCTAAGGGAACTCATAATCTATGGGGAGGAAATATGCAGAAAGTGGGGATTTGAAGGAAGCCAGGGAACCAGGAGGTAGAGATGAGGAAGGAGAACTTCAGGGAAAATGTTCAGAGCTAGGGGCATCTAGGTGTTGCAGTGGATAGAGCATTGGCCCTGGAATCCAGAGGACCTGAGTTCAAATCTAGCCTCAGACACTTGACACTTACTAGCTGTGTGACCCTGAGCAAGTCACTTAACCACAATTGTCTCACAAAAAGAAAGAAAGAAAGAAAGAAAGAAAGAAAGAAAGAAAGAAAGAAAGAAAGAAAGAAAGAAAGAAAGAAAGGTAGGAAGGAAGAAATAAAGAAAAAAAGAAAAAAAGAAAGAAAGAGAGTGTCATTTTTTGAATCATTGACATCACTCCATAACAATGAGATCAGTGAAATATTGCAATGTACAAATGCACAATGTAATCTACAAGATATTCTAGAGAACACAAACTCAATATTGAGAAGCACTGCAATAGGGAATAAGGGTTAGCCTTGAGGTCAGAAGGACCTGTGATCGAGTCTTGCCAACAATGACAAATGATAGCTGTTTGACTAAGGGCAAATACTTGACCTCTCAGAGTCTCAGGTGACTCTCTCAGTGATACAGAAACTGTTGATTTGAATTGGCATTGGTATTTTCCACACCAGAATTTCCCTACAAAAATAAAATCACAAATTCAAGGGGAAAAAAGGTGTGTGTGTGTGTGTGTGTGTGTGTGTGTGTGTATGTGTGTATATATATACATATACCTACATATATATATTATATATATATATAAATTCTAATAAAGAAAGGAATCACAGGATCATATATTTAGAGTAATAAGAGACATTGAAGGCCATTGAGTCCAGCCTCTTCATTTTATATGTGAGGAAAATGAGGCTCCAAGAGGTTAAGTAACTTGCCCAGGATCACAGAAATAGTATGAAATAAAATTAAATGATGTCATATTCTATGTGATAAAAGGTATTCTAAGTATACAGCTGCCTAATTGTGTCCCTTTCTCTTTCTCTCTCCCCCAGTCCTCATTACGTTGATTTAAGCATTCAGTGCATTCACATAAGGCATTATTGTTTTAATGTAGTATTGAATAATATACTTGATGATACTAGCTCCCTGCCTCATAGAACAGGAGGGATTAAAACCTGAAACCATAGAATTTCAAGGGAAAACCTCCATAATGCTTCCATTTATCAAACAGTTACTTGAAAATGACGAATAGATTTACAAATTGACTGTTACACTCACTTCAAGGCTGTTCTTCTTAAGGGCATATGTGGGCTAAATATTTGCCAAGGAGACATACTTTTCAGTGGTCATCCTAGAATGCAGCAATTAAAAGCCATCTTAAAGTAAAGCTGTAGAAATGGAACTATTGAACAGGAACCAAAAGAGTGGGGTTAGTGCTTTGGGATTTATGCAACATCTGTAATTCTTAGCCCATATCCTCTATTTCATGACTGAGATCCAACATACCATCACAAATATTTTGATCTTTAACACAGCAGGTGCAGTTCCAAAGACATTTAAACACATACAGAAAGGAAATGGAATGACTTAAGGAATAGATAGTGTTAAATGTCACTTTAAGTGATTAAAATGAATAATAACTCAGTTAACCAAACTGGCAATCTCAGTTAATCTAAACCATTTTTCTTGACTCTTTTATTTCCTTATTTCTTTGGTGAATGTACAAATTCTATGGATTTTGCCTCATCTGGATTGCTTTCTCAGTGAGCATTCTTTAAAAATATTTACCTCTGTGTGTAGTATTTTAAATGATTTTTTTTTACTAAAGTCATGGATTTGTTCACTTACTAGTGTTATTTAAAGGTGGACTGACATTTCAAATTTCCACTTAAGAAGTGCTATACTAATTTGTCAACAACATTACCTCTACTTCCTTTCCTTGCAGTCATTCAGCATTTTGTAACCTGTTTTCCAACCATATTACTCAACAAAAAAGTGCTATCTCAAAAGCTATAAATATTCTTTTTATGTTCTGAGGGTCTGTTCTGATTCTTGTTGTTACATCTGTAGCATGTGCAATGTTGACTACCCTTTGGTCTTGGATATTCTCTCCACCTTATTTTTTATGATATTATTCTTCAGGTTCTCCCCTGTTGAATAGTTTTGTTTTTTCCCTGAGACTCCTTTGCTGTCTCATCATGCCCTCTGTCAGTGTTCTTCTAGATTTCTTCTTCTAGATTCCTTCTTCTAGAGTCTTCTTCTCCCTTAACACTTTCTCTTGGTGAGTTTCATCAGGTCCTATGGGCATAAATTTCAGATCTATAAAGTTAATTATCAGAACTATATATACAAAAACATTCTCTCCTGAGCTCAGATCTCATATCACCAAATTCCTACTGGATATCTCAAGGGAAATATTCCATAGACATGTCTAATTCAACATGTCCAAAACAGAAATCATTATCTTCCTCTACAACTTCTTTTCTCTGCTAAATATGCCAAAATTCATTGAGGACTCCATCATTTTGTCAATCTCCCAAATTAGGAAGCTGTGTCACCCTTGACTCTTTATTTTCCCTCACCCCATAAGCACATATAGTTGCTGAGTCTTGTCTTTTCTACCTCCATAACATTAATTCCTATCATCCACCTTTTTCTCTCTACTCACACAATAACCACTTTAATTAAAACCAACACTACTTCTTAACAATAGCCTACAAATTGGACACCTTTCCTTAAGTATTTACCCACACCAATCCATCCTTCACAAAGTTGACAATGTAATTTTTCCTGATGTGCACATCTTGACAATATCATATCCTTACTAAAAAATATTCCAGCTTATTGCCTCTAGGATTAAATATAAATGCCTCCATATAACTTTTAAAGCAAGTCACAGCCAGTTCTTGTGCTGTCTTTCTATTCTTCACTTCCCTTACTCTGAGGTCTAGCTAGTGGCCAACTCTCTTTTCCTCAGACACATCACTTCATCATCAGTTTTTATGCCATTGTACTTATCATCCCCTATACCTGAAATGCACTCTCTCCTCACCTATGTATATGGAATGCCTCACTTCTTTCAAGAAGCCTCTTCTACACAAAGCATTTCTTGTTTACTCCAAACACTAATGCCCTCCCTTGCTAAATGCTTTCTACTTTACTACTTTGCACACATACACAGAGATATATGCATGTACTTATACATATATTTTTAAAATATTTATATATGTATGCTACACATACTTATATATGTCTACATCATCTTTCCTGAAAGATTGAGCTCCTTGAAAGATTATTTTTGCATTAATTTCTCCAGCATATAGTATAATATTTAACACAAAGTAGGTATTTAATAAATATCTGTTGATTTACTTATTTTCATTCTTCTTATACATTCTAGGGGCAGCTAGATGGTACAATGAATAGAGTGTGAGGCCTGGAATCAGGAAGATTCATCCTTGTGAGTTCAAATCTGGCCTCAAGCACTTACTAGCTGTGTGACTCTGGGCAAGTAACTTAATCCAGTTTCCCTTAGTTTCTTTATCTGTAAAATGAGTTGGAGAAGGAAAGGGCAAACCACTCTAGCATGCTCACCTAGAAAACTCCAAATTGAATAATGAAAAGTTGGACAAAACTAAAAAAAATGACTGAACAACAATATACCTTACTCTCCATGTACTCTTGTTTTTTAACTGTTTTGTTTTGTTTTGTTTTGTTTTGTTTTTTGCTGGGCAATGGGGGTTAAGTGACTTGCCCAGGGTCACACAGCTAGTAAGTGTCAAGTGTTTGAGGCCGGATTTGAACTCAGGTACTCATGAATCCAGGGCCGGTGCTTTATCCACTGTACCACCTAGCTGCCCCTCCATGTACTCTGATTTAGTGACATTGGAATTCTCGTTATTCCATGAACAACACATTCCATCATTTTACTCCAGGTTATTTTCTCTGGTTGTCCCCCCATGTATGTCTCCTTCCTCATCTCTATCTACTGGTTTCCCTAAGTTCCATTAAGTCCCAACAAAAATTTCATTTTCTAGGAAACCTTTCCCATGCCCTCTTAATTCTAGTGCCTTTCTTTTATTTATTTCCTTTTTCTCTCATATATACTTTGTACATATTTGTTTACTGGATGTCTTCCTTATTAGAAATGTGAGCTATTTAAGGGCAGAGACTCTCTTTTGCCTCTTTTTGTATCCCAACACTCAGGACAGTAACTGTCCTAAGTAGGCATTTAATAAATTCTTATTGCCTAAAAGACTGACAATATATACATTTAATTCTTTATATATTTTAGATAACAAAATAGTGAGATTTACTATTTTTGTTCAAGTTTTATGACCATTCTGTTATATCTTTCTTCAATTTCTTTCCTAGTTAAAATTAAAAGTGATATAGATTTTTGTGAGCTTACAAATATAGATATGTTAGTTAGTCAATAAACATTTATTAAGTGCTTACAATGTATTAGATAGTGTACTAAGCACTGGGGATACAAAGAAAGACAAAAACAAGACTCCTGACCTTAAGGAGATCACAGTCTAATGGGCAAGATAATAAACAAGTGATTATGTTTATTAAAAGCATATATACAGGGACAGCTAGGTGGGGCAGTAGATACAGCACCAGCCCTGGAGTCAAGAGGACCTGAGTTCAAATCCGGTCTCAGACACTTTACACTTACTAGATGTGTGACCCTAGGCAAGTCATTTAACCCCAATTGCCTCAACAACAACAAAAAAGCATATATACAATATATATGAAGGATGATTTAAGAGGTAAGGTACTAGCAATGAAGGACTCCAAAATGTTTCTTGCAGAAAGCAAGATTTGAGCTTAATCTTGAAGGTCACTAGAGAAGCTATGGGACATATGTGAGGAATGAGTACATTCCAAGCATGGGAGACAATCCATGCTAATACACAGATATAGGAAATGGAACTGAATGTTTGAAGAAAAGTAACTAGACTGGTGTTACTTTAATAACAAGATTATGGAAGAAAATGATAAGATGAAAGCTTAGAAGGTTAAGAAGGGGCCATATTGTGAAGGGCTTTAAATATCAAACAAAAGAATTTATATTTGATCCTAAAGATAATAAGGAGACCACTGGAGCTCCTTGAGGGGAGATGGTGATATAGACTGACTGCCTGACCCTTTAAAAAAAATCACCTTGGCAGCTGGATGTAGGATGGATTAGAGTGGAGTAAGACAAACTATGGAGTCTGATTATTAGCCTGCAGTAATAGTCCTGGGGAGAATTAATAAAGGCCTGTGCTAAGATGGTGACTGTGGGAATGAAAAGAAGAGGACAAGCAGGAGAATCAGGAAAGAGATGTCCTATGTTGTTGTCATTGTCTGTCCTTCATTCTTTTTTTTTTCCTTTTTCAGGGCAATGAGGGTTAAGTGACTTGCCTAGGGTCACACAGCTACTAAGTATCAAGTGTTTGAGGCCAGATTTGAACACAGGTCCTCCTGAATCCAGGCTTGGTGCTTTATCAACTGTGCCACCTAGCTGCCCCCTGTCCTTCATTCTTGAAGAGGACCATGACATCAGCATAATGGCATGACTTGCACTGAATTTGGATTTAAGTGAGGGAGGGCTGTGCAAGGTCACTAACATCATTCTCTCCTCCAAAGCCATCTAGGTCCACTGGCAAGATGTATATTAGAACTACTGTAGACAGCCCTTGGGTTGTTGGGTTTTTTTTTCCCACTAAGATGGTGAATGTATGAATGAAAAGAACAAGATAGGTAGGAGAATCAGGAAAGAGATATCTTTTTTTTTAATTTAATTTTTTTTTTACAAGGAAATGAGGGTTAAGTGACTTGCCCAGGGTCACACAGCTAGTAAGTGTCAAGTGTCTGAGGTTGGATCTGAACTCAGGTGCTCCTGAATCCAGGCCTGGTGCTTTATCCACTGAGCCACCTAGCTGCCCCAAGAGACATTTTATGAAAGCCTAGAGAGCAGAGATTATGCTAGAAGAGATGGTGATCGATAGTGTCAAAGATTCTGCAGAGAAGGCAAAATGAGTGTATTGAGAAAAAGCCACTAGATTTGGTAATTAGAAATTGCCTAGTAACTTTGAAAAAAATAGTTTCACTTAAATGATGACTCTGGAAGTTATACTGCAGAGACTTTAGAAGATATGGTGAGGAGGGGATGTGGGGACATCCTAAGGATTGCTGGCATTATCAAACAGTTTAACTGAGGAAAAGAAAAACATAGGGTGGTCAGATTAATTGAAGCTTGCTTTGTGTTTTTGTTTGGGGGGGTATGAGAAAGACATAGGCATATTTGTAAGCAAAAGGTAAAGAATAAATAGGGAGAGATTGAAATGTATGATTTAGGAATGAAAGTTAGGGCAATCTGATGAAGGAAAATGAAGGGAATGGAATTAAGGGTGAAAGGATGGGCTTAGAAAAGAGAAGGACCACATTTTCTTCTGGGACAGAGCAAAGAGAAAGACAGTGGAGGAAGATACATGAGTGAAGTGAAATGAAGGGAATTTGAAAAGAAGGTCTTGATAAATGGTCTCAACTTTAATTCAGAACATAAATTTTCCTTCTATTTAATCTTTAAAGTCTATTTCCACCTTCCCCACGTTCCATCTACCACTTTCATCATGGGAAATATGAGATTTTGTTTTATATTATCTCTTTTACATATCAAGACTTTTTTCTTTGAGCATGCACATGTGTGATTTCAACACTGTAGTGAACTTCCAGGTTAGAAACTCCACTCAATCATGCAGCTCAGAAAAGTTCAATAATTTAGTCTTAGAGAATTGACTTTGGAACTGAGATCTTAAGGACCTGTCCATGGTGCCATAGATAATTTTTGTCAGAGGTAGAACTAGAACCTTGAACTTTCATTCTCTAAGACTGGCCCTCTGTCCACTATGCTACAGTATCTCTCAGATACCCTAACTTATACTATAACCCACTTTTAAATGACATCTCCAAAATGCTTCAGAAGCATTTTTTTTAAATCAAACTAAGAAGTAAAGTCAAATTATTGTTATAGTAGTTATTAGGATCATTTTCACCTTTTATAAAATTCATCAGTTCAAAAATTTTCATGAAATTTATTCAAATTAACATGACTGATCAATGTGGAATGTTACTTTTCTTTTTAAAATTTTTTTGGTTTATTTTTTTTGTTTTGTTTTGTTTTTGGAATGTTACTTTTCTATTAAACCAGCACTACTTGATTAGCTAGTGACTGTATATCATTAATGCCTTAGTTTTAGAATTTCCTCCACTAATGTGTAATCAATCTATCTAAAAATTATATTCACAGGTGGATCTGAGATTTGGATAAATAAGTGACTTGATTAGTCATAAAGTTTACGTGCAAAAAAAGTGGAATAAAACCCCTTCTCCTACCATCCCACCTCCAATGCTCTAGACAATATGTCACACTTCCTCTTTGGATGATAAGTAAAGCTGGGTAGTTCTTTGGAAATGTAAATATTGGTTATAGGAATCCAATTCTGGCACTATATACTCTCCTCAAGCCCAGGCAATTGCCTGAGGTTCTACAACTTAGTCATACCATAGGGATACGAAGCTACATCAACAAACAAACCAAAAAATCATTGCTTCTGGAAATATTTTTCTTTGATTGGCATTTAAAAATAAAACAAAAAATATTTTTGACCAATATATTTCAAGACCTGTTTCCATATCCTTAAAGAGGTTTAAGAGTTAAGCAGATATATATGTTGAAAACCTTGGTTTTTGTTTCTTTATATTTTTCAAAAACCATCCCAGGATAAAATCAGTGGCCTAAATTCAGAAGCATGATCAAGTACAGACCTATCTAGCACCAGAATAATAAAATCACTATCCTCTAGATTTATTTATCCTGTTACTACGCTCCAACAGAATCATTTCAGTTTCTAAAGACTTTAGAATAATTTGTTTTTGCCAAACCAATTTGTATCTTGTCAAAGCGAGATTGCAGTTTTACAACCACCTGGGGAATAACCAATCCACTTCCATAAATAAAAAAGTCATCTGCATAAATATGTAGTAAGATGTCCCTATAGACTTTAAATGTGTTGTATATGGGAGGAAAGTAGAGACTCAATTAAAAAATGTGCATTGGATGAGATGGTGGTATATCACTTAATAGACCGGATTCTAGTATTATAAGAACTGATCATAAAGTAATGAGAAGATTTTCAAAGTCACATATTTAGGATTAAACATGAAATGCCAAGTTAATGTAGCTTCATACATTATGATGTTTTTCTCTTTAATTTTAAATATCTGTAGCTCCTATTTACCAACTGTATTCCTAGTTTTCACTTAATAACGACTTCCCACTACTCTCAAAGAAGCCCAGTTGTGACCTTTTATACCCTTTCAATACTTTTGAATCATTGCATAGGCCATGTTCCTTTCATGGTATTGTCCTTTCTGATGCTTTCAATGAAATCATTTTTTAACCTCTTTTGAAACTTTGGTAAGATTATTGTCCTAATTAAGTATTCTTTATATCCTGTTAAATTCTGAGATTACATAAATATGGATCAGGAAATTATCTACTTGGTGTATTTTCAGGAGCCACAGGAAGGCCACATTTATCTTCTAAACCTTTCCCAATACCTTACTGGTTTCTGAAACTTTTATCCCACTAAGACTTGATTTGTTTATCTTAAGGTTTTGATTCCTATTGCAAATACCATTCGCAGGTATTGGTCATTTACACTATTAGTTCTGCGGGTAGATTTTGATCAAATGGTATCTATGTGTCATGGTGGGTGAGTAGAATTATTAAACAGAGGTAAATATGTTTTTTGTGCTGAAAGGGACCTTTGAGAAAATATAATCCAACACCATAGTTTCATAGGTTAGAAGGCTCAGAAGGGTTAACTGATCTTACAAAGTGTATATAGTAAATTATTGGGAAAAGCCAAGCTTTCTGACACCACTATATAGAACATCTAAAGTGAAAGAGAAAATAAAGATAATGAGAAACAGGGCCAAAGAATAAAGAGGACAGTTTGAAGTCAGGTTTTGTTTACTTCACAACTTCAGGGAGGAACAGTCTTGTCACCTGTCTTTTTATCATTCACAGCAGATGTTTAATGAATAAGATTCTAATCATGCATTTGCTAATTTTTGAAGTCTTAGAAGAAGGTCTGAGTAGGAAGCTTCAAACAAGCTACAAGTGATTGTCAAATAAAGGTGTAGCAGAAAGAGAATTGAGTGATATTCTGCTTTTCCTTATGGTTCTTCCACTATCTGAGCATGGATTTATAGCTGGAATGGTCCTTAGACACCATGTAATACAAGCCAATAATTTTGAGAGTTTTCTTATTTTTTTTAATCAAGTTAAAAGAGGTTTAATCTTGTGATGCATTAAGAGGGGCAATAGTTCCACCAATGATGGCATGGAAGTCCCATTGTATTCCAATGTTTTTCAGACTTCATATAAAGCATTATGTTTAGTTGCAAGAAAAATGGTTTCTGATGCACAGTTGATAAACTGGAAAGTGTCCAGAGGAAAGGTACTTCAATAGGCAAGACTCGAGTACAAAACATATGAAGACCAGTTTGAGGAACTGGGAATGTTTACCTAGATAAGAGTCACGATGAGAGACATCATATTTCTTCAAGTACTTGAAGAACTATCATGTGGAGAAGGGAAAGCCTGTTCTTTCAGGATCCTTTGTTTATGGGTAGAAGTTGTAAAGAAGTAAATATAATTTTTACTTCAAAAAAGACATTAACATTTATAGCTGCCCCAAATTGGAATGGACTGTTTCTAGAAGATACAAATTCCCTTCATTTAGAAGTCTTCAAGAAGATACTAGATGACTACCTGTCATGTAGATATGATATGATAATGATTCCTTTGATCTATAATTTGGACTAGATGATGGCTATAGCATCTTCCAGTCCTCATATTCTGGGATATGATTTGTGCAGTCAATTTGGGAGTAAAAGACAGTGGTAGAGTTTGAACTTCAAGTCTCTGACTCCAAATTCTGGACTTTTTGCACTGTATCATATTGATTGAATCTAGATACTTACTATTTCTTACCATGAGCAAGTCAATTAATTTCTCTATGCCAGTTTATTAACTCATGAAGTAATTTAGTTAGACTGCAAGACCATTGAGGTTCCCTCCTGGTTTAAAAGGGATTTTTAGCCTCTTCCCACTTTGAAAATACTACTTATCCTTTAAGCAGAAGTTCAAATCTTATTTTTTTCATGAGTATGACTTCTCTGGTTCTCCACAAATTTGTAACAATTATTTCTCCTCTTCATGGAACTCTCTACAATTCTAGGAGTGATAGTATCAAAAATACAAACCATTTGTAGTATACATATCATTAAATGGTTTATAATCTCCTTATAAATCGTGAGTTTTAAGGAGACGTATCATGCATCTTATTCAATCTTTGGATCTCCTTCTGTAGCTAACAGAGCATTCCAAATGAAGTAACAAATGTTTATTAGAATTATCAGACTCATAATGTACATATTTATACTGATATTGTTTTCTTAAAAAGGGCAGAAAATTGCTGCCTTCAGTCCATTTGCTGTTTTATCTAATGGTGCTTCATTAATGAAATGATATTTGTGTAGCATGACAATGGGACCTAGATTCATTCTGTAGTTCTTGAATCTTTGGAACATGATTGTTAATCACTTTAATTTATACAAAACTTAAATGACATTCCCTATTTTTTCTCATTTATTTAGCTATTCTTTCACTACCACCCTTTTAAAAAATATACCAGAAGATGTTCTGGAGAGGAATTAAGATGTAAATCAAAAAATTTTTATACTTTGTAAAAGTGGTGTTATTTTTGAAGAGAGAGTGGGGGAAGCTTTTTGAAAGACACTAAAATTTTGATTACCAGTGCTTTATCTATTCCATTAGAATAAATTATCAAAAGTTGAATATGAGAAAAAATTAAAACTCTCTATAGTCATATGAAAAATACTCTAAATCACTATTGATTAAATAAATGCAAATTAGAACTATGAGGTACCATTTCACACTTGTCAGGTTGACTATCATGACAGAAAAGGAAAATAACAAATGCTTCAGGGGACGTGGAAGAAACTATTGGGGAACATTACCAATGAAGTTGTGAACTGGTCCAAACATTTTGAAAACAATCTTGAAGTATGGCCAAAGGGCTTTAAAATCATATATACCCTTTGATCCAGCAATATCAATACTGGGTCTGTATCCAAAAGGGATTCAAACAAAGGGATATATATGACAAATATTTATATCTGCTCTTTTTGTGGCAGAAAAGAACTGGAAATTGAGAAAATCCCCATCAATTGGGGAATGGTTAAACAATTTGTGGTATATTATTATAATGGAATATTATTGTTGTAAAAGAAATGATGAGCAGCATGCTTTCAGAAAAAAAACAAACACTGGAAAGACTTATGTGGAAAGATGCAAATTGTAGTGAGCCATACCATGATGTAAAAAATTAATTAATTTAATTAATTAATTAATTAAAGTGCTCCACCCACTGGTTGTAGCCGTTGCCATGGCACTAGCACCTCACATCATCACCACTTGCTGATGCCTACATGGGCCTGGCAAAATTATAACGATTGGAAGCCTAGTGAGGGCAGTCATGTGACTGCCAGAGCGGCCATCCCATTGGCTGGAGCTGGGGCGGTTTTCGGAACCCCAGGCCAGTGCATGCCAAGGCATAAAAACCTCAAATAACAATTAATTCTTTACAATGAGAACGATGTAAAAAGTAATAGGAATAATGTAATAATGATCAGCTGCAAGTAACTTAGCTATGTTGTTCAAGACAATGATCCAAGGCAATTCCAAAGGACTTAAGATAAAAATGCTATCCATCTCCAGAAAAAGAACTGATGAACTCTAGGTGCAAATTGAAGTATAATTTTTCATTTTATTTTTCTTGCTTTTTTGGTAACATGGCTAATATGAAAATATGTCTTTGCATTTGTCTTCTCAAAGACAGGGAGCTGGAGACAAGGAGAGAATTTTGAACTCATTTTTAATGAATATTAAAAATAATTTAAAAATTAAAGTTTAATAGGAAAGATGGTATTCCTAATAATATTGCTTTTTTCCCCTAAGAACATATTAAAATGATAATTGACCCAGAAATTCTTTTTGGTCTTTTAAAAATTACAAACCATTTAAAGTAATATATTTTTGGCTATATCACTAATGAATGAAGTATTATACATTTATTACTCCAATATTTCAATGGACCTGTGATATTACTGATATGATGCAAATTATTTACCTTACAAGCCTTGTCTATTGTAAATGACACTTTTCTATCTCCTTTTATAAATCTTCTTTTTGGAATCTACCTCATATGTTGACAGCTTCTCTTTGAATATTTTTAACATTACATAGGTGCCAAGGCAACTATTGGTCTCTCTACTTATCTCTTGTTGTGTTATTGGACCACCCCCTTTCCTTATCATATGTCTCTTGGGTCATATATTTAATGCTATTTCTTACTTGGAAGATCTCAGTGTTAGTATGCTGCAACTCTCTAAAGGCTATCTTTTATCTCTCCATTGTAATCTGAGGGACCTACAAAGATTGTAGGAGTGCTTAATGCACAGTCATATGACATCACTGAAAGAATAGTGGTATGAAAATAATTATTCTAATATTTCTTTTTGTTTCATGAAATAGCTTAGAAGCATTGAAAATTCTGTGTAATTTCCTAAAATTTAGTCCAATCTGCTTTCTTCATTCATTTTAACTCTGAACCAAGTGCATAATTTACCTGCAATGTGTATTCAATCCAGCAAAAAGCATTTATTAAGCATGTTATTTAATCACTTCAGTCATATCCAACTCTGTGGGATTTTATTGGAGTATTTTGCCCTTTCCTTCTTCAGCTCATATTATAGATGAGGAAACTGAGGCAAACAGGGTTAAGTGACTTGTTCAGGGTCACACAGTTAGTACGTGTCTGAGGCCAGATTTTAACTCAGGAATATATCTTCCCGACTTCAGACCCAGTATTGCAGATACTGTTTTAGTAGCTATAAAGGCAGAACAAAAAAAAAATGGAACAACATGTGCCCTCAAAGTACTAACATTCAACTAGCATTCTCTTCATTCCTTATATTTTGTTAGTTTCTGTGGACTAACCATCCAACTACAACTTGTACTCTGAACAGTATGCATTCTTTTTTTTTTGTTTTTGTGGGGCAATGAGGGTTAAGTGACTTGCCCAGGGTCACACAGCTAGTAAGTGTCAAGTGTCTGAGGCTGAATTTGAACTCAGGTTCTCCTGAATCCAAAGCCAGTGCTTTATCCACTGCACCACCTAGCTGACCCCAACAGTATACATTCTACAAGCACTTGGTGGATGATACATAAGTAGACATTTTACTTTACAGAAAAGACCCAACTAATTAAATTAAGTAAAGGAAATGCACACCAAAGCAAGGTTTCTATTTACACTAGACTGCCACCTCATTTTTTTAATGCATACATTTATTATGATTTCAGATAAGTGGTATGAGTGCATGATACTAAATAAAGTTGTAACACTTGGCAAAAAGAAAAGTTCTGATGGCAAAACATTACAACTCAAACGTTTCTTTTAAGTAGACAGCCTTTTGTCCAAATTACAGGGATATCCCACTTAATATCATTAATCAATTTACAAAATCCACATATTAGAAAACATAATAGGACTGCTTATTTAATTTCATAGTGATAAAATTAATGTTTATCTATACAACAAGCAGCATGGGTCAGCAAGAAGACATATCCATAGATAAAGTAATGGGGCTCACTTTCTTATTGTTTTCAAGCATCTGCTTTGCTTCTTGATTGATCAGCTGAAAAAATATGTAAAAATATCCCAAAAGTTTTTACTGGGACATGGTCCTAATACATTAAGGGTGTTACTGAAAAATATTGTTAGGCAACAAATTAAATTCAACAAACATTTATCAAATGCCTATCAAATTTATTCAGGGTATACATGTATAGTGTCCTACCATAAGCCCAAGAGTTATTTTGGGTTTGTTTTTCTTTTTTTTTAGTAAAAGAAAACAGATATTAGGAAAGTTAATATTGTGCTTTATTATTTCCTTACAATTATAAACCTGTGATCCATCCTTTCCCTCATTCTGAAGGGTAGGCAGTTTTCAAAATTCATGATCCAGTAATATGATCACTCCTAGCCCCAGAGGCATCTGCTTGTTAACCAACTAGGGCTAGGTCACTCCCAAGTGGTCACTCCCACTTCTGTTTACCTAGTAAACTAAAACCAGTTTGAGCTAGGTCCTTCCCAAGGGATATGCCCCATGTCCTTGCTTCTCCTTCATCAAAATTAGGGGTGGCCTAGTTTATAAGAGGGAGACCAAGCAAAAGAGATCCTGATTGGAGTTACTTTTTTCTAGCCAAGATTGCTAGAGTCAGATGGGTCTCATAAAGAGGCAAGGACTCATTAAGTGTCAGAGAGGGACCTAATCAGCCACATCTGAAGGCCATCCCACTTTCTCTAGATGCAGACCAATCCTTTTATTTGGGAATTAGTCTTGCTCCCCAACTTCCAAAGATGAAGTAATAGGGAGGACCTGAGAGCTATTACCTACCTCCTCATTAAAATGCCCACCATTCAGGATTACCTTACCTTTGCCAAGGAAGGTTCAAATAATGTACTGCCACAACAATCAGAAAGAAGACACATCTAGGTTTAAAAAGCCCTGTTAGCACTCACTCCAGGTCTTTTGGCACAAATGTTGGTGGGGTAAAGACCCATTTACTAATAGGTTCAATGACTTATTAATAAATATCTTGTGTGAAGAATTACCTCAGTGTTTATTTTAAAATTCTAAATATAGGTTCTAATCTGTCCTCCCAGTTTTGGGCGGGAAACTGGTTAAAATCACTTATAAACAAGTTTAGGTTTTTAAGGGTTTATTAAAAGATAGTAAAAGAAAGAGAAAGATTGAGAACAGATTTCTTATAGCATGGAAATCCTAGCTTTCCTAAACTCCCACCTGAAGTCCTCTGCCACCAAGCCGATGTCTTGCACCAAAAGAGGAAGAAGCCCTCTGCAGGGTTGGCTTCTTACTTTGCGTCCAGAAATGGGAGGTTCCTCAAGCTGATTGGCTGATAGGATTGATAGACAGTACCCATGAGCAAACATCACTTCCTGACACCTCACTTCCTGATGCCAAGGACCTGACCGCATGGCTTGCCCTCAGATGCTTTCTCCTCATGGCAGAGCTTTCCTACAGTAACTCCCCAGCAAATGGTGTCGCTCCAATCATTACATCAGTTTAGCCTTTTGTTAAATTTCTTGATAATAGGTCTTCAGAATCAACAGGGGCATTCAATACATGATCCTGGGTTCTCACATAAATCTAAAACTAACAGAAAGGAAAAAAAAAAAAAAGAAAACAACATAATATATTTAGAGCCTACTTACTTCAAAGACTATAACTAAGAATTAAAAGAAAAAACTAATATTTCAATTGAAGCAATTATAGAATTGTTATTATTATTATTACCAAAATAGTAAAAAAAAATAAAAGCTTACATTATATCACTTTAAAATTTGGAGTGTGATAAACTCATATCTCATTTGATCCCCTACAATAAGCCTATGAAGAAATTTAAGTACTATATAATATTTTATAGATTTGGAAGCTGAGGCCTAAAGAGCTAATAAAGTGACTTGCACAAGGTTACACAGAAATCACAAAGTGGCAGTTTTCATTATATTTTGATTTTCCATGAAAGTATATTTATTTGCCTGTTTATTGTAGCAGAGCATGAGTAGTGAAAGTATTATTCTGATTAAAAAAAAAAAAACCCTAACCCTAACCACCATGACTGTTTGCTTTTTTCCTTTCAAAGATATTAAAGCCATCTTTGAGATGTTTACCTATAAGAGCTTAAATGTCCAGGCTGTTTGTCCAGACTTCTTTGTGGCCTGAGATCAAAGAGCTATAAGGAGCTTCAAAGATTTTCTGATGTTTAGGTAGTGAACCATGATGATAGGACACTCAAGCAAGGGAGGTTCAGTAAACTGAATCAACTCAGCCTGTCCTTAATACCTTAAGCTTAGCCTGGAAAGGCATAGTGGTACCCATATGACTGAAGCATAATTTAGGAAGACATGGGTTCAAGTCCCATATCTGAAAAGCTAATACAGCAGAACTCTTGGGGCAAGTCATGAACTCTTAACACCCCAGACAATTAATTATAAGATGTATCACAGAGGATTATCTTCATTCATGAAAGGAATTTCTTTACAAAGAGATCCATTTGCCAATGAATCACATTCTAGACTAAAAATAAAAACAACAAAAACCACAAACAAAAAAATTCAATTGCAGAGTATAACAAGATTTTTGATTCCAGGGTCTATTTCTTTTTTTTTTCTTTTGTATATGCTCATCACCTGGAAAATGCCTGATAAATATTAAATGTTTAACAAAAGCTTGCTGGTTAATTAACTAAAGCAATTTAATGATTAGAAACTTAATAGACAAGGAAATAGCAAAAGGAGTAGCTGAAAGTTGGGAAATAGTTTGAGTTTCAATGTGGTATGGTGAATAAAATTCTATAAGGTTTAATTTTCTTAAAAGATATGGAAAAATCACATTTCTATCCATTGGCAACATGAGAAAAAATATGTTTGTGGAATGAATGAATGAATGAATTATTACATCTTCAAATCAAAAATTGACTAAAAAAAGCATTTCTGAAGATATTTTAAATATCTTTTGAAATGCAAATAAATGTATCAATATTTGGAATAGAAATATTTTTAAAATCTTCCAAGAATCAACATTATATTAGAATTCAATGATTTTTTTCATTTACTTACATATGATACTAGTGTGTAGCTTAGATTTCACATCATTCCACCAAATATTTAAAGGAGCAGCTTTATAGGATTTGCACCATCTGATAGATTTAACTACAGACTCTGGCTAAACTTGTTGTATCATTGAGTTGTTTCTTTTCCTGAATTCTTTTTTATTGTTGTTCTGTTGTTTCCATCACATTCAACTCTTTGTGACCCCCATTTGGGGTTTTCTTGGCAAAGATACTGGAGTGGTTTGCCATTTCCTTCTGCAGCTCATTTTCCAGATATAGAAACTGAGGCAAACAGAGTTAATTGACTTGACTAGGATCACACAGCTAGTGTCCATGGTTCAATTTGAACTCTGGAAGATAAGCCTTCCTGACTGTAGACCTAGCACTTTATTCACTGTGCTTTATTCACCTGCTCCTCCTAAATCCATTAGGGAGAAAAGAATATATTTAAACATAGTTTAAATGTTGTCTTGTCCCCCTTTCTTTTGTTTTCTTTTCTTTTGCGGAGCAATGAGTGTTAAGTGATTTGCCCAGGGTCACATAACTAGTAAGTGTTAAGTATGTGAGGTCAGATTTGAACTCAGATCCTCTTGAATCCAGGGTTGGTGCTTTATCTACTGTGCCACCTAGCTACCCCTTGCAAACAAGAAGGACACAAATAATGACCTTCAGGAAAACAGAAATTCCTGTGAAAGAAATAGAAGACAATGTTAAAAAAAAATAGTTGTCTGCTTTATATTTTCAAAACCAATATATTCTAAAAGGAAATTTAAGATTGATTTTCACATAATCAGTGTGATTGTCCACAATCAGTCTGATCAACATAAGAGCTTTCTCTCCTGGTTTTGACTCCAAACAAGTAAGAAATGCAAATCAAGAATAGGAAAGGACTTTCTATTTTTATGACACATTCAGGTTCATATTTTATTCTCGGTTATTTCAATTACACCTTCAACATTATAGGTGCACCCAATTTGACATTGTTATTTTACATTGATGCATTCTGCCATTTTTCATGAGTATCCTATAGGCACCATGTCAACAAAGAAATGACTCATCCAATTTATACTTGTTTATAGTTGTTGGTTAAAATGACAGTAGGACCTAGAATGTTTCCAATTTAAATTGGTGCTATTTGGGGATGAAGAGCTGTCTCTGTTAATAGAAAATCCAAACAACACAACTTACTCTGCTACACATTCCAGTTAGTCAGTCAAGTAAGCATTTATTAAGTGCTTATTATGAGGTAGACGCCATGCCAAGAGCTAGGGATACAAAGAGTGGCAAAAAATTATTGAGTCTGCACTTAAGAAGCCTATATGGCAGTAGGGAAGACAACAAGCAAACAGCTATAATAGATACAGGTTATATATATGAAATCTAAAATAGGAGAGAAGGAAGAATCAAAAACAAATAGGTACATACCCAGATTTCAACATCCATAAAGCCACTTACAATTTCAAGTTGCTTAAGTATATTACTTGCTTGCATTTAAAATGTTCTTTTTTTAAGCTAGAATACAAAGTTATAAGGGGGAGAACCTCATCTAGAAACTAGTTGTATTTTATATTAATTTGAAAGGTAAGAGTTATTGATGATGTAAAAATCTGTGTATAAAAAGGCTTAAATAGGCCACATAAAAGTTCTGTATTTTTTTAATGGTGTGGATCGTCCTTCCATCAATGCAGACTACAAATGCCCTCTTACTTAAATGGACCACTGAAGTAACAGTGACTTAAATATTCTTCATCCTCTGCCCAACCTGAAAAGGATCCTGGATCTTAGGCTGGTCCTCTGGCACCAGATATAGTCCGTCACCAGCACATACTCAAAAGCCTTTCCAGCTTGAGGAGATTTGCCAAAATTTACTTGGCATTGACATGGCCTTCAGAAATAAAATCAGAAATGTAGAAATGGCAAAAGGCATATTACAACTAAAAGCAAAAACATGACAAAGAACAGAAGGGCAATAGAAGATGGCATTTATATTACAACCTGCAGATCAGTGGGAAAATGGTTTCTATTCTATTGTCTATGCCCAAAATGACTTCTATGCTACTGTCTCCCCATAAAGTTGATTTCATGAGTTCCACTGTTTGCCTGAGTCCTCGTCTCCTTTTATAGACTTCATTCTCTCATACCTGTAAGTCTCTCTTTCTGGGAGAGGCCTGAAGGAAACTCCTCCCCCTCTAAGGTTTCCCCTCCTTTGTACTAGAAATTTCTCTGAGCAGACCTGTTTGATTAACCCCTTACTGCAAAACAGAAGGAAAACATGTAAATAGAGACAGCTTCAGAATCTGATTAAGAGACAGGTCTTTCTACTGGAGTCTTTCCTCTACCCAAGCTGGTTTAACAGCTACTTCATAGGTGTTGCCAGGACAAGTCAAGGCTTTCTCAAGTATAACCTCCCGAGTTCCTTTTTAATAAAAACAGGAAATTTCAGCCTGCTTCATTTCCTGCAGAAGGTATTTGCTCCCTCATCCAAAAATGATCATTTATGTACTGATCTGCTTGCTTACATACATCATTGTATTATAAATTGCTTAAGGGAGTTTTTATTTCTCTTTGTATCCCCAATGCCTAGTACAAATATCTTGCCACGTAGCGAATGCTTAATGGAAACGTATTAGACCAATCCAGAATGTAACCAGGACAGTTAGATCTATTAAAACAGGGATTATGCACCAGCTCCCTTGCCTTCCTTCTCTACCATTTCCTCTGGCCAGGGCCACCAAACCCACTTACATACTCAGAAAGCATGGATGAAATTGGAATTACCAATTTTACTTCTGGACAGATGGAAGATAACCCAGACTTATCATTTGCAGTATCACTGACTCCTAAAGTCTTCCAGGCCTTAGTATCTGCCCTGGCTCTATGCCATGCAGACTTCTGGCACTGTCATCAGACTAACCTAAGGATCCTAGAGGCTTGCAATAAACCATATGGATTTTTAGACTTTTCCTTTCACCCTATAGTTGAAATTTCTTTTATGTATTTTCTCCCCCAATTAGAGTGTTAGTTCCTTGAATGTAGACTAAGCTGTTAATGCTTTCTCCTCACAGATTGTCTTGCATCTACTGTGTAAATATATGTCTAGCATCTACCTAATTTTTTACGTCATCTACCCAATTAGAATGTGATCTTCTTTGCCTTTCTTTGGAGGGAACTAAGTAGTACAATGAATTAGAAGACTGGACCCAGAGTCAGGAATTCCTGAGTTCAAATCCAGCCTCAAACACTAGCTTTGTGATCCTGGATAAGTCACTTAAATTTTTGCCTGCCTCAGTTTCATCAACTATAAAATGGGAATAATACCATTTATTTCACAATGCTTAACAAAGTACCTGGCACAAAGAAGGCTCTTAATAATTTTCTGCTTCTGGGGGAGCTAGGTGGCACAGTGGATAAACCACCGGCCCTGGGTTAAGGAGGACGTGAGTTCAAATCTGGCCTCAGACAATTGACACTTACTAGCTGTGTGACCCCGGGCAAGTCGCTTAACCCCCATTGCCCCACAAAACAAAACAAAACAACAACAACAACAAAATAATAATTTCTTGCTTCTTTCCCCTTCCTTTACTTGTTATTTCAGTACTTAACACAATGCCTGGCACATAAGTAAATACTTAACATTCATTGGTTTGACTTTGACCCACTACATGATCAGGCTGGGGCTTCCTTCCTAGGTTGTTTGACTAACCTTGTGTCCCACTGGTCATGCTCTAACCTATCTTCTTGGCTTCACTTTTCCTATGATTTTCTGTTTTCAGATAGTCTGCCTCTATGGCTCAATCTAATACCACCACTCCAGGTTTAGTTATTTCTAATGTCAGGCAATAAACTCATGTCCAAGACTTGAATAATGATGAAATTATGTCTATACAGCTCAGGGCAGGAGGGGATTTATCAGAATCTCAATCGTTGAGTATATTATCATAGGAGTAGCTTTGGGATCCAATCCAACACTTGATTTATTTAGTTGAACAATATTCTTGAAGATTTAGATAAATTATGTGCAAGGAAAAAGAGTAATATGGTGAGGAGGAAAGAACAATGGCCTAGGAGTCAGAAGCTTCCTGACTTTATCCCTTTCTAATACTGTGACCTAAAAAAAAAATCTCTTTACCTCTCAGAGCTGAGATAATTCAAAAATAAAGGCTATGACAGTGTTCCCATGATGCAGAGGATAGGGGATTCTGCAGCTTCCACAGCTTGAGTAGCTTCTGGGTTCCTGGATATATCAAATAAACTAATCAATAATTAGCTGCTAGGGAATGGTAGGGGTGTGTGTGTGTGTGTGTGTGTGTGTGTGTGTGTGTGTTTGTGTGTGTGCACGTGTGTGTCTCCCTATGAGAGAAGGAGAAGGGGAAGAAGAAAAGTCTCTTATCCTGCTCTAATTACAACTAAGGCTATGATAGTATAAAAGCCAGCCAGGTGGCCCAGTCAATAAAGTGCTGATCTTGGAGCAGGTAATACTTCAGCTTGAATCTTCCCTCAAACACTTACTAGCTGTGTCACTTTGGGTGAGTCACTTAGCCAGTCTTCACCTCTGATTCTATATCTGCAAAATGAAAGAATTGTATTGAACATCCTCTAAGGGCCTTTCTAGCTATAAATCTAAGATCCTTTGAATGAACCAAAAATAAGAACCTGGGGCCCTTCATATAACTTCTGAGATTTGGAGAAAGAGAAAAAACAACAAGAGTATTGGCAATGCAGCTTGTGTTGGGAAGAGGAAGGGGAAAAGTCAAAAGAGGGTGAAGTCAAGGATGGGGACATGGGGTTCAGCTTTAGAGGGGAACAGAGAGATTGGGGTAAAGGGGTAGAAATGAAGAGGGAATGTGTTGAGTTTTTTGTGATGATCAATGTAATAATATATAGGAAAGCACTTAAAAACATTAAAGGGTTATATAAAAGTAAGTTATGGCTAAGTGTATTGAAGGACTATAGAGAACTTTAAAGCAAAGAGTGACTAGGTACCCTGAAATCATCGTCATATTTCTCTTTAATATTCTAAGTGGAAATTACTTTTCAGAGTGCTGACTCTGCAGTTTTGCTTGTTATAAATAACCTCCTCCATGAGAGGCCATCCCACATTCTGCCACTGTTCACTACATCTAGCATGAGCAACAAAAGCATCTGTTTGGCTCCCTTTTTGCTACTCATGCATGGATCTCATTTTTGCAAAATGATATAATAATAAAAATAATGATGAGAAACACTAGAATTTATTTAGTATTGTAAAGTTACTAAGGCACTTTACCTATGTTATCTCTTTTTATCCTTACAACAACCCTGAGAGGTAGGTGCTATTATTATCTTCATTTTATAGATGAGGAAACTGAGGTAAGTAAAGGTTAAGTGACTTGCCCCCGGGGTCTCATAACTAGTAAATAAATGTCTGATTCCAGAATTGAACTCAGTTATTACTGAATCCTGGTCCAGTGTTCAATCTATTGCACAAATTAGCTACCTGCATGAGTAAAGGAATTGGTATCACTGTGGAGAAAAAATGCCAATGCACATGGTGGTCAACTGTGGTTGGGATATCCACACCAAATAGGATACATCAAAGTAAATTTATCTGATGAAAATCAGTCCAGTCTGATTTGAAGAGACATTTAATCTACTCACCATCTTATATTTCAATAGGCTGAGGACATTAGCAAGGAAGTTGATTGTAGACCAATCCTTGGATGAGCACCCTCTGAGTGTAAGGCAGAGTTCAAAGTACTCTAAAAGCCATTCAAATAACTGAGCTCTATGTAGAGAGGAATAAAAAGAGATTTCTTTATATCATTGTTTTATGGATGATGGAGATACAGGATAGGTCTTTTGGCCTATCAGGGTGCAGACCATTGTTCTTTGTACAGTCTCAGAATTTGACTTTGAAGAGAAAAAGATGGGAAAAAAGAGAATACTGGACCAATTTGGCCATACAAATTGAGTAGATGGTCACTATCTACTATCTACTTTAGAGGTTCCAGGAAGGGTCACCTAATCCAAAATATAACCTTAATTTAATATTTGTTTCATCAAATATATTTAACAGGGTGAAAAGGCTATCAATCACATTAAAGATAAGCCTGAAAGTTAAATATCCCAAGGAGAGGTAATAATAAATTGCCTTAAATTCACACTAGGGTATAAATTACTTATATCTGATTCTTTCCTGAACGTGAATTTTTTAAAATGGAAAATAGGTATCACAGAATAGAGAAAAAGGAATAGGGTTTTACATAGACTTCACTTGCATCATAATTTGTCTGAGGCAGGTTGTAATATAGACTTTGCTTTCACTTTATTGAATTCTTTTTTATCTTAGATTTGTCCATTTTTCACAAGCTCTTAAGGGAGTAAAAAAGAGATTATTGTATATATTAATTAAATACCAGATTTACTTTTATAGTAACAGTAAAATGGATCCTATGGATGAATATAGACCAAAAAATAAATCTATTGTTTGACATTTAAAAACAAAACAAAACAGAGTTTAATTCAGGCCGAGTTTCTGAGCAAGTCAAGGATACCAGTTGGACTCCAGATAGGTCTTCATCAACAATTGCCTAAATTTAAACTGGAATAAAGCCAAGTCCTACTGTTTTCACTTTAACCAAAGACTATAAAACCAATGTACAAAGTGGACCAGTCACATGTTTTTTTCTGATAACATTGTGCCTGTAGGATGCTTGTGATAAGTGGCAGAAGCTTCATTTACATAAAATGACAAAGCCAAATTAATTCTAATTATCCTGATCATTGAGCATTTAAATGAAAATGGAGACATTAAAGGTATCTAATTGCTAGGAAGGCCATTTGTGAGGATGAATTATGAGAAGTTTTAAACAAAGGCATTATGAAACAATGGGTTTCCACTGCCCAAATTCCATCAGTTTGTTTATTTGTACAGATCAGAATGAATTGACATAGCTGAAAATATAGAATTATTTGCCTATTTAAAGATTCAGCAAAAAAATTAAAAAGTCCCCTGGAAGAACTAAATATTTCTGATCCCTACAATGTGAGCCACAGTTAACTTGCCCAACCAAAAGTTTTATATATTCTCTGACCTTAAAACAAATCAAAGTCATAATCAGGGATAATAACAAATGAAAGCAATCTTAAAAACTAACTCCTTAAAAATTAACTTTTCCCTTTAAACCTCTTCCTTTCTTAATCTTTTCATCTCCTTTTTCTCACTGAGATATGGTTATAGCCTAATTACTTCTTTTGCTAACCTTTCCAAGACTATATACACTTATTTTTTAATTGTATAATAAATTGTTAATTTTTATATTTTGTTTTAGTTCCAAATTCTCACTCTCCTTCTACTCTTTGTCTTACGCATTGTGAATACAAGAAATACAATGCCAATTTTACATGAGTCATACAAAATATAATTCTATTCTAGCCACATGGAAAAAAAAAGAAAAAGATAAAGAAAGAAAAAAATATACTTCAATTTCACTGGAGTCCATTGTCTATCTTGAGATGGATAGCATTTTTTATCATGACTCTTGCAATTGTGGTAGAGTGTTGCATTAAACAATTGCTAATTCTTTCACAATTAATTATCATTACAATTTTGCTGTTAGTATGTGCATTGTGATCCTAGTTCTGCTCACTTCACTTTGCATCAATTCATCTAGATCTTCCCAGGTGTTTCTGAAACTGTTTCCTTCCTCAGTGCTTAGAGTTACAATAGTATTCCATCAGAATCAAATAACAGAACTTGTTCAACTATTCCCCAATTGATGGGCATGCCCTCAATTTCCATCTTGCTGAGTTAAAGGTTATGCACTCTTTAATAGCCTTTTGGGAATAGTTCTAAATCATTCTCTAGATATCCTTCTTTTATTGTTTCCTGGTCCCCTCCTCAAAAGTTTGTTTTGCTTCTGACTACTGTCTCCCTTAATCTTCTAGCCCTCTTTTCAACTACCTCTTTTTCTTAGCCTCTTCCCTTCCTACTTCTCTATTAGTTAAGATGAAATTCTATACACAACTACATGAGGGTATGTACACACCCACATACACATATATGTGTATATATATACATATATATGTATATATATATACACATATATATTTATTCTTCTCTCCTTAAACAAGTTCAGATGAGACTGAGGTTCACTCCCTTATTCCCCCCTCCCATTGTAAAACTTCTTCCTTATGTATGTATTTTATGTGAGGTTACATTCCTCATTCTTCTACTCCCTCCTTTCTTTCTTACCTTCCTATTCTTCTTCTGAGATCATTCTAAATTAACAGACACATAATTATGCCCTCTATCTAAGTAGATTCATTCTAATTTCCCTAATGATGATTGTTCTTGGACATTACATGCAACATCTCCTTTATAGGAATTAAAACAGTATAACCATGTTAAATCATAATTTCTCCCTCACATTTTTTTAATGTTTCTCTTCAGTCTCATGTTTGAATATTAAATTTTGGAAGCTTTGGAATTTTCTTCAGGAAGGCTTAGGAGTCTTTTACTTCATTAATTATCCATTTAAACCTCTATAGGATTATATTCAGTTTGGACTGGTAGATTATTATCAGATGTAATTCTATTCCTTTTGCCTTCCAGAAAATCATATTGTAATCTCCCTGATCCTTTGTAGTAAAAGCAGTTAAATCATGGGTGATACTGACTATGGTTCCATTGTCTTTTTTGTTGTTGGTGGTGGTGAGGCAATGAGGGTTAAGTGACTTGCCCAGGGTCATGCAGCTAGTAAGTGTCAAGTGTCTGAGGCCAAATTTGAACTCAGGTCCTCCTGAATCCAGGGCTGGTGCTTTATCCACTACACTACCTAGCTACCCCTGGTTCCATTGTCTTTGAATTATTTCTTTCTGGATACTTGCAATATATTCTCCTTGACTTCGGAGTTTGGGGTTTTCACTATAATATATCTAGGTTTCTCTTTTTTTTTTTTAATCTTTTTCAGGGATTGAGCAATAGAGTCAATTTTTCCTTTGCGCTCTGGTTCTAAGAAATTTGGGCAATTATTCTTTATAATTCCTTGATATATAATATCTAGGCTCTTTTTTTTTTAATGATGGCTTTTGGGTAGTCCAACAAATCTTCAATTATTCTCCCTTAATATATTTTCCAGATCAGTTGTTTTTCCTCAGAATCATTTTCCTATGAGATATTTCAATTTTTCTTTTTTTTTTCAGCCTGGGTCATTAGGTTCCATGTCACTAATTTTAATGTTTAAGTCATTTTCTTTAGTAACATTTTGTGCCTCTTGTTCCATTTGGCCAATTCTGATTTTTAAGTCAATATTTTCTTCAGTATTTTTGTGATTTTTACCTAGCTCTTAATCGTCTTTTCATGATTTTCTTGCACAACTCTCATTTATTTTCACAATTTTCTTCTACCACTCTAATTTGATATTATATATGCATATATTCATATAAACATGTATATACATAATTTTTAATTTATGAAAAAACAAGCATTTTCATAACAGTAGATTTTTTAAGTACACATAAAACTGAAAAGACATTATGTATGACTTGCTATTTTTTAATATATAAGAAAATTTTCACGTAACATTTTTCCCTTTTTTTCCTCCCCTCACCCCCCACCCTTAGACACAAATGTTTATATATATATGTAAAAATCATTGTACACATCCTTCCATTGAGTAGTTCTTCCTCTGGATACAGATTGTAAAACTCCAGTTCTTGTCTCTTTTTATATCTAGGTCACATTTCAATTTTGACCTTGTCTTGGTAAATGGTATAAGATATTGGTCTATTCCCAATTTCTGCCATACATCTTTCCAGCTTTCCTAACAATATTTACCAAATAATAAATTTCCTATTCCCAAAACTTGTCTTTACGCTTGTCAAACACAAGGTTACCATGTTCATTTACTTCTCTAAATTGTATGTCTGCTTCATTCTAATGATCTACTTTTCTATTTCTTATCCAGGACCGGATAGTTTTGATAATTACTTCCTTATAATATAGTTTGAATATGGTACTGCTAAATGTACTTCCATTGAATTTTTTTCATTGATTCCTTTGCTATTCTGGACTTTTTGTTCTTCCAAATAAATTTTATTATTTTTCTAATTCAATAAAATAATGATTTAGTAATTAAATTGGGATGGCATTGAATATATAAATCATTTAATTAAAATTGACACTTTTACTATATTGGTTCTACTCACCCATGAATAGTTACTATTTCTCTAAATATTTAAATCTGATTTTATTTGTATTTTTTATAATTTTGCTTATATAGTTCCTGGGTTTGTTTTGACTCCCAAGTATTTTATAATTTCTAGAGTTATTTTAAATGGGATATCCCTTAATATCTTTTCTTATAGGGTTTTGTTTGTGATAAATAGAAAGGTAAGGATTTATGTGCATTTACTCTATATCTCCTATTTTGCTAAAATTATTTTTTGTAAAAGTATTTTATTATTTTTTCCAGTTACATGTAGAGATAGTTTTCAACATTTGTTTTTATAAGATTTCTAGTTTCAAATTTTGCTCCCTCCTGCCCCTCCCTTCCCCCCTCGCCAAGACAACAAGCAATCTGATATATGTTATATATGTACAATCACATTAAACTTATTTCTGCATTAGTCATGTTGTGAAAGAAGAATCAGAGCAAAAAGGAAAAACCTCAAAATAGCAAAACAAAAACAAAAAAATAGAAATAGTATGGTTCAATCTGCATCTAGATTCCATAGTTCTTTTTTTCAGGATTTGGAGAACATTTTCCATCTTGAGTCCTTTGGAATTATCTTACACCATTGTATTGCTAAGAAGACTCAAGTCTATCACAGTTGATCAACACACAATGTTGATGATACCGTATACAATGTTCTCCTGGTTCTACTCATCTCGCTCAGCATCAATTCATGTAAGTCCTTCCAGGTTTCTCTGAAATCTACCTGATCATTGTTTCTTACAACACAATAGAATTCCATTGCATTCATATGCCACAACTTGTTCAGCCATTCCCCAAATGATGTGCAACCCCTAATTTCCAATTCCTTGCAACCACAAAAAGAGCAGCTATAAATATTTTTTTACATGTGGGTCCTTTTTCCTTTTTATGATGTCTTTGGGGAAAAGACCTAATAGTGGTATTGCTGGGTCAAAGAGTATGCACAGCTTTATAGCTCTTTGGACATAGTTCCAAATTGCTCTCCAAAATGGTTGGATCACTTCATAGCTCCACCAACAATGCATTAGTATTCCAATTTTTCCACAGCTTCTCCAACACTGATTATTTTCCTTTTTGTCATAGTAGCCAATCTGAGAGGTGTCAAATGGTTCCTCAGAGTTGTTTTAATTTCCATTCCTCTAATCAATAGTGATTTAGAGCATTTTTTTTCATATGGCAAGAGATAGCTTTGATTTCTTCATCAGAAAACTGCATGTTCATATTCTTTGACCATTTCTCAATTGGAGAATGACTTGAATTCTTATAAATTTGATTTAGTTCCCAATATATTTTAGAAATGAGGCCTTTATCAGAAATAGTGGCTAAAAAAATTGTTTTCCAGCTTTCTGTCTCCCTTCTAATTTTGGATCCATTGCACCTGTTTGTTCAAAACCTTTTTAATTTAATGTAATCAAAATCATCCATTTTGCATTTCATAATATTCTCTATCTCTTGTTTGGTCATAAACTGTTCTCCTTTCCATAAATCTAAGGGGTAAATTATTCCTTCATCTCCTAATTTACCTATGGTATCATCTTTTATGTCTAAATCATGTACCCATTTTGACCTTATTTTTGTATAAGTTGTAAGAGGTTGGTCTGTGCCTAGTTTCTGCCACTTTGCTAAAATTATTAATCATGTCAAATAATTCTTTAGTTGAATCTTTGGGATTGCCAATTATATCATCATAATGTCTACAAAAATAGATTTATTACCACATTACCTATTCTGATTCATTATATTTCTTTTTATTCTCTTATTGCAATTGCTAGAATTTCCAATAAAATATTGAATAATATTGATGACAGTGGGCATTCTTGTTTCACATTTGTTATTACCAGTAAGGCTTCTATCATATCCCCATTACAAATAGTATTTGCTGATGATTTTAGGTAAATGTGTTTTTTAATCAATTTAAGGGAAAAAACCATTCATGGCTATACTTTCAAGGCTTTTTAAAAATAAAAATGAGTGTTGTACTTTATCAAAAACTTTTTTCTTCATCTATTGATATAATCATATGATTTAAAAGTTTTTATTATTGATGCTAAAGCTCTTCTAGTGATTCTTGTGGGTCTTGTGTTCAATTGACATTTTTTCCCTTTGGGTTTGCTTTTAGGTGCTCTCAAATCATCTTGTGAGTTTGTGCCTTGAGCTTCTTTGTGAACAGCATAGATTTTTATGATCATCTTCTCTTTTTATTGTTTTCTCATTTTCTCCATCTACTTCTGGTCTCCAAATCTGTACTCTGCTTCTTTCCCCTGCTTTCTTGTGACTGTAACCTCTTCTCTCTACCCTGGATTAACTAGATTAATTCTATTCATGCACTACTTAATGAAGCCAGAAGAAATCATATATATAATTTTGTAGATTTAGTATACTACAAAATTATTTCAATTACATCATTACTATAATTTTAAAAATATATTCTATGCCTCACTAATTAATTATTTATTCCACTTCCCATAAAAGCTGTTCCAAACCTTATATTCTTTTCTGAAGACTCTCATGTAATCCCCACTGCCAATCATATCAGATGGGGACTTACTCTCAAGTTTGAGTGATGAAATTGAGACTTCTCAGAGATCACTCTCTTCTCTTTCCTCCTCACATAATTCATAATCTTTCTTCATTATCTTAGCCTTTACTTCTTTTTCAGATAAATAGATGGCCTTTCTCCCACATATATTCATTTTTTGTTTGTTTTGTTTTGTTTTTTGGTGAGGCAATTGGGGTTAAGTGACTTGTCCAGGGTCACACAGCTAGTAAGTGTTCAGTGTCTGAGGTCATATTTGAACTCAGGTCCTCCTGAATCTAGGGCCAGTGCTCTATCCACTGTGCCACCTAGCTGCCCCCTCTCCTACATATACTCTTGATCCTACCTTCTTGTATCTTCTCCAACATATTGCGTCCCCCCACACACACACATTTCCACTCTATATGTTCAATCTATCCTTATCTACTTCTTCATTTCCTACTTGTTTGAAACATACTAATACCTCCATGGTTGGATATGGCTTATTTGATGCCATCCTGGCTAGCTATTATGCTATGAGTCTACTTCCCTTCTTAGCTATACTTCATGAATGATGCCATTACATCTCCTCTTACTTTCTTCTAAACCTACTGCTATATAACTTCCAACCCTGTTATTCAACTAAAAGTACCCTTTTCAATTACCATTGACCTCTTAATTGCTTAGTGGTCTTTTCTCAGTCCTTATATTTTTTGACTCTTCTGTAGCATTTGATATTCTCAATCACATCCTCCTAGATATCTTTTCTTAACTAGATTTACATGGTTCTCTCCTTTCCTTGTGTTCCTATACATTGCTCAATGTATGAGGGCACACAATAAGTGCTTAATAAATGCTTGTTTCCTTTTTTCCTTCTGACTCCTCCTCAGACTTATTTGCTGATTCTTCATCCGTGTTCATCCCATTACCCATGAGTGTTCCTGAATAGTCTGTCATGGACCCTTTTTTCCATATCATCTCACTTGTGATTGAAACAATTCCCATGGGTACATATATTACCTCTATTCAGATGATTTTTAATTCTATATGTCCAGCTTTGGGGATCTAGTTGGCACAGTGGATCAAGGGCCAGGACTGAAAAAAAGAAAACTCATCTTCCTGAACTCAAATGTCCTCAGATCCTTACTAGCTATGTTACTCTGGGCAAATCACTTAACCCTGTTTGCCTCAATTTCCTCATTTGTTAAATGAGCTATAGAAGGAAAAGGTAATCCATTGCAGTATCTTTGACAAGAAAACCCCAAATGGGGTTACAAAGAGTTGGACATGCATCAAAACTATCTGGTACTGGCTAAAAAATAGAGTGGTAGATCAATGGAATAGGCTAGGCTCAGGAAATGCAGTAGTAAATGACACTAGTAATGTAGTGTTTGATAAACCCAAAGACTCCAGCTTCTGGGATAGGAACTCAGTATTTGACAAAAACTGCTGGGAAAACTGGAAGATAGTATGGCAGAAATTAGGCATAGACCAACATCTTACACTTTATACTAAAATAAGGTCAAAATGGATACACGATTTAGACATAAGAGGTGATACCATAGGTAAATTAGGAGAGAAAGGAATAGTCTACCTATCAGATCTTTGGAAAGGAAAACAGTTTATGACCAAACAAGAGATAGAGTATATTATAAAATGCAAAATGGATGATTTTGAATACATTAAATTTAAAATTTTTTGTACAAACAGAAGCAATGCATCCAAAATTAGAAGGGAGGCAGAAAGCTAGGAAACAATTTTTGTGGCCAGTACTTCTAATAAAGGCCTCATCTCTAAAATATATAGGGAACTAAATCAAATTTATAAGAATCCAAGTCATTTCCCAATTGAGAAATGGTCAAAGGATATGAACAGGCAGTTTGCTGATGAAGAAACCAAAGCTATCTATTCCCATATGAAAAAATGCTCTAAATCAATAATGATTAGAGAGATGCAAATTAAAACAACTCTGAGGTACCACCTGACACCTATCAGATTGGCTAAAATGACAGAAAAGGAAAATAATCAGTGTTGGAGAAGCTGTGGGAAAATTGGAACACTAATGCATTGTTGGTGGAGCTGTGAACTGATCCAACCATTCTGGACAGCAATTTGGAATTATGCCCAAAGGGCGATAAAGCTGTGCATACTCTTTGACCCAGCAATACCATTTTTGGGTCTTTTTCCCAAAGAAATCATGGAAAGGGGAGAGGGACCCATATGTACAAAAATATTTATAGCTGCTCTTTATGTGGTGGCAAGAAATTGGAAGTTGAGGGGGTGCCCATCCATTGGGGAATGGCAGGACAAGCTGTGGTATATGAATACAATGGAATACTATTGTGCTGTAAGAAATAATGAGCAGGAGGAGTTCAGAGAAACCTGGAGGGTCTTGCGTGGGTTGATGATGAGTGAGATGAGCAGAACCAGAAGAACATGTACATAGTATCATCAACATTGAGTATTGATCTACTGTGATGCACTATATTCTTTTCACCAATGCAATGGTGCAGAAGTATTCCAGGGAACTCATGATAGAAGAGGATCTCCAAAGCCAAGAAAAAAAAAAAAACTGCTGAGTATAAATGCGGAATGAACCATACTATTTCTTTTGTTTTTGGTGCTGTTGTTTTTTTCTATTTTAAGGTTTTTCATCATTGCTCTGATTTTTTCTCGTATAACATGACTAATGCAGAAATAGGATTAATGTTATTATGTGTATATATATATTTATATAGCCTATATCAGATTACCTGCTGTCTGGGGGAGGAGTGAGGGAGGGGAGGGAGGGAGAAAAATCTGAAATTGTAAAGCTTGTATAAACAAAAGTTGAGAACTATCTTTACATGTAATGGAAAGAAAATAAAATACTTTATTAATTAAAAAACAAACAAAAAAAAAAGAGTAGGACATAACTGAAAACAACTGAATGACAACAACAAAGAAAAAATTCCAGTTCTTGTCTCTCTTCTAAGCTACATCCCCATATCATAAGCTGACTCTTGAACATCTGTAACTCATAGTCCTATATGTATCTCAAACCCATAATGCTCAAAACAGAACGCATCATCTCCCCATCAAAATATTCCTGTCTTCTAAAATCCCACATTACTCTCAAGGGCATCACTATCCTTCCAGTCATCCAGGCTTATAATCTCACTGTCATCATAGACTTTTCATTTTCACTCAATTTACATACATAATATATTCCTGAATCTTGTTGCTTCTAACTTCAAAAATATCTCTTGTAAATATCTATTTCTCTTTATTCAAACAACCACAAACCTAGTACATGCTTTCATCAACTCTTCTATGGACTATTGCAATTGGCCTCTAATTATTTTTCCTGCCACATTCTAATTCATCTTCCAATTGGTGCCAATGTTATTTTTCTAATGTATAGATATGAACAGGAAATTCAACATTCCAGAGATTGCATCAGTTTTGATACTCACACATTCTCTACACTCTCATCCTCTGCCCCTCTGTTTGGAGGGCTGGAAACCAGAGTAATGAACTCCTCCCAAAGGTTTCATTTAGAGGTCTCAGAGGCTTAAGCATTCAATGATTTCCCACCAGCTGCAGTCCTTAGATTGAAATCACCATCATGATGTCACCAGATAAAGTCCATCACGTGGAAACACATCATCTCAGAAATTGCATTAGCTTTGGTACTTGTCAGCTTTTGTTATTTACATGTCATTTTCCACTAGTGTAATTTCCCGGACAGGTACCTTTATCTTTTAAAGTGAAATACAGATCAAAAATAATTTTTTTTTAAAAATATAGTTTTAGATAGTTGCTAGGGATGCTAAGAGGTTAAATGATTTCCTTATGGCCACACAGCCAATATGAGTCAAAAACATGAATTAAAACCGCATCTTCCAAGGCCAGTTCTCTATCTACTTTCTCATTTAATGTTTCCTCTTCTGAGAAAAAATACTTATTTGTAGTACTCACTCACATACCTAAGTAGGAGTTCAAGAATAGCATCATCACTCTACAGAAAAAAAGGCATACAGAAGCATTACCTGAAATTTCTTTATAGAACAGGCAATGATAGAATAGGGAACTGTACTTTTTAAAAGTTGTTTTACTTGTGCCCAATCCATTTTTGCCACCAGAGACCAAATGCCTGTTCTTTGCCATCTAGAAGCTCGTTTGTACAAGAAAATTGCTCCTCTGGATTGTAGTTTGTTCCTGTATTAGACTGCCAAATCAAGATTCAAGCAGAAGTTATATCCCCATGAGTCCACTAAGGATAATACTGATTGCCACAGTGTGTATTTTAAATTATCTAAATGTGCTCATGGCTTAATTGCATAGGGAGACCTTGTATTAATCTAATAAATATCCTTGAGGGCAGAGTCTCTCTTCCTTCATCTCCCCATCCCTAGAGCCTAAAATACAGTGCTTTGTGCATAGTAGGCAGCTGATAAATATTTGTTGAATTGAAATTTAAGAAATAAACACACTGTTCTTTTAAAACTAGGATAAGAAGGACATGGCCACCTTCAAAAAGGCCTGTTAGGATGAAGTTGTGTTAGCAGACTAGATCTCAGTCAATGCAGAGCCACCCCCTTCAGAGGAATCAGTTAGCCATAGCCATCAACATAGTCTACATATGGCAGGGACTGAGACATAGTTCGTTGGCACTTAAAGAGTAGGTTAACCACATTTTTGAACCCATGTGATTCTGCAGTAATTGAGTAACTCTTATATAAAGAACTGATATTTTCACTTCAAATTCAGGAGGTGAATTAGGAATTATACAAGGTATGCTGTCTTCTATTTCAGTGTTCTTCCTACTGATTATACACTTAATCTTATCTTTTTAAATTATGTAATAATGAGCAAGATTTTAAAAAGTCAAGAAATTATACTGTTTCGATAACTTCAGAATCTTTATGGTGGATTCATTAAAGAACTGGGTTTAATGGGGCTGCTATGACCACATATTCTGTCAAAATTAGGCTGTCTACTGGTCCATGAATCAACAGAGAATTTTATTTTGAAACCTCTCCAATGTTATCTCCAAGTTTTTTTCAGATACTCTGGTGTATAATATTATCATATTGTTTATTTCCTGGTATAGTGTATTTTCCCCCTTGCATTTTAATAAAAGCATGGCACCAAATGAAGAAAAAAAAAGAAACTGCTCCCAAATTTCTTCATAATATTAGCCCCAGATATGTGTTTCTTATTTTCTCATTCATATTTTTAATTGTTTTTTCAGAGGCAGCTAGGTGGCGCAGTGATAAAGCACTGGCCCTGTTTTCAGGAGGACCTGAGTTCAAATCTAGCCTCAGATATTTGACACTTACTAGCTGTGTGACCGTGGTCAAGTCTCTTAACCCTCATTACCATGCAAGATAGATAGATAGATAGATAGATGAATAAATGGTAGGTGGGTAAATAAATAAGTAGATGAATGAATGAATGAATGAATGAACAAATGAATAAATGAATGAATAAATGAATGGATGAATGAATGAATGGATGGTTAAATGGATGAATGGATGAATAAATGAATAGATGAATAAATTAAATAAACAAATAAGTAAAATAGATAAGTAAATGAATGAATGGATGAATAAATAAATAAAATTGGTTTCTCTATGATTATTAAAAATCAGTTTGGTGCATCAATTCTTCTATTCCCATTTCTGGGAGTTAGAGATCATTTTATTTTAGGTATTAGTGAGTGATTAACACCAACAGAAAATAAATAAGCCTATAGAACTAGAGTGATTGTAGTTTAAGCACAACTTTTCTTTTCAGGGATCAAATAGATATTGGTAAAAGAGTACAAATCCCAAAGCCAGGATTCTACATGTCTATTCAGAAGTCTATATAGATAAATAAAATCCATTTTCCCCAGTATATTATTGAACTTTGTCCCATTTTTATCTTATCTTTATATTAAATTGATCAAGTTCTAACAGAAGAACAAATAAAATTATTACTTTACTAATTAGGTCTTTTCAAGTGAGTTTTTTTTCTACATAAACTTCACTGCTACCTGCTATGCATTTTTTGCATATATACATTCAAAATTAATATTTTTCACATCTGTGGTATCTTTAAACATAGTGTAGTTTCATTACTTATCTCTCACTGATATTTATGTATCATTGCATACAAAATTTTTATTATGATTTATTTGTATGAGGATCCAATTGATGTATAATTTAATTCCAGTTCTTTACTTTGAATTTATATGAATCCCTATTACTTTTAGATACAATATTTTTGAGGAGAATATGGTTCATTTATGTTTTCTAAGCTATTTTGCATTATCCTTCCCTTTTATTAGTGAATTAGGCTCATTGCCATCAAAAGTTATAATGTAATCTTTCTTTTTATTCCATCATATTGTGTAGTATTATTTATTATTGTTGTTGTTATTGTTGTTTTATAAGCATATGGTACAAACACTGTATCTTTTACTTCTAGCAGCCTAATCTTAGGCCCTGTATGTATAACACACCATTCTAGCCCATACAAACCACATATAAAGCTTATATGTCTTTCTAATAGTTAAATCCTAATAGTTAACCCAAGTAGTTTGTAATAAATTCCCTTCTCCTCTCTCTTTCCCCTACCTAGACATCATCTTATATTTTCAATTCCCCTCCCCTCCTATTTTCCTATTCAATTGTGTTTTATTTGTGGGGCCCAATTTCAAAAAAATGTCATTTCACTTCTCTCTCACACTTCATTTAATACATCTAGATAAATTAGTTCTTAAAGGATCTTAGCTTTGGAAGGGACCTTAAAACTCATTTAATCTGACTAATACCCAATTAGAGTGCTCCTTGACAATGTTCACATTTAGGATCGCATTTAAAGACCTCCTTGAAATGAAATTGTTACCAAAATAATAATAATAATAATAACAACAACAACAACAACAACCCATCTAAGTGGTAAGGCAAGATACCCTGAATTTGTGAGCAATGGTTCCAAAGTCTGCAGAGATAAGTGACAAGAGAACAATGTGAAGATTACACTCGTCCTTCAACTAGTACCACAAGTAGTGCTACAGGCAGATAATTAGAATAATTCTGCTGCTGCTGTTACTGTTCAGTATTAGTTATGTCTGACTCTTCATGAACCTATTTGAGGTTTTCTTGGAAAAGATGCTAGAGTGATTTGCCATTTCCTGCTCCAGCTCATTTTATAGATGAGGTAACTAAAGAAAGCAGCATTAAGGGACTTGTCCACAGTCACATTGCTAGTAAGTGTCTAAGGCCAGATTTGAACTCAGAACGTCTTCCTGACTTCAGGCCTACCACTCTATCCCTTGCTCATATAACCAGTCTAACACAGTGGCATATTATTTCTACAACCTAGTAGCTTTGAGGCCTATCCCCTATGACTTATAAACACTATAAACACACTCAAGATACTGCATTTGTCACCTAAGACATCATCTATTCTCCTAGAAAACCACATCAAAGATTGGAACCATGGTCTGTTTGCATGTTTTGAGTTCACATATTTTTGTTGGAACTGTAGTATTCCCATTCTACTACCTACCAAAGTCAGTTCCATCAGCTAGTCCACTACAGAGAGTGCATATGGGCAAGGACTCAGTGGGTGCATGCTTGGGTCAAGATGTAGCTATTACGATAAAGATCAATAGAAAAAAAAAAAAGACAGTCATATTGAAAAGTGAAATAATCCTAATTGATAAGCCACAGAATACACTAACTATTTAACTGGAAAAGGACCTATCAACTGATTCTCATTAAGTTGAAGCTATATTTGTGCATAGCTTTCAGTCAGCAGAATGATACCTGGTTAATATCACTGGTCATGGTCCTGCATGTTGCTTAAGTCTACTTTTAAGAATCTGACTCTTTCCCTCCCTCTTAAATCATGATTTTATTTCTTTTGCCTCAGTTCTTTGTGATGTTATCTTAGCCCAATTGTTTGGTGTCTCTGTGAAATTCTAGTGGAAAACTCTTACCCTATCACCATCTCAGCCAAATCATGATGTCCAATGAGTCTCATTTGTATCTTGAGTCCAAATATTTTCCTTTCATCAACACTTGTATATTGTGACATGTAAATGCTTACAAAAAATAAAATTTTATAACTACAAAGACTAAGTTAGAACTATGATCTGGGACCCAAACCACCTATTGAACTTCCTAATCATGCCCCTGTCATTTCTGAAGTTTAAAATTTTCTTTAACTTATTGACAACTACAAAATTCTGATCCCATAGGTCCTGAAAGAGGAAAGAATCCATCCACTTATACAACTGCCACATAGAGTTGCAATAAAATAAAATTTTTATTTTTATTTTTCTTCTTTTTATATGTTTTATACATATATACCTATATACAAGTATGGATATATATATATGGATGTATATGTATGTGTGTATGTGTATGTGTGTGTGTATATATGTGGAAAGACAGAGACGCAGAGAGAGAGAGATTACTTGTTTATTTGATATTTAGTAAAATTCCAGGGTGCTTCAGGATCTAACAATTCTCTCGTATATTCACTTCAAGAGTGAATTCATCCACCTTCCAAACTGTCAGCATCCATGACCCCTCTCTTTTACATGTAGTCTAAAGGACCAGAATGTTATGCTGGGATGTAGTATCCCCTCTGCACTTTTCCCCTTTCCTTCTTCCCTACTTTTCTTTTCCCCGAGGAGTCCTAATTCTCAGATGGGCACCAATGTGAGCAGTATCTGAATTGTCAATTTTGATTTTTACTGCCTGATGCATGTAGGACAGGTACTAGCTGTGTCCAGCAGCCTTTTCCCCTTGCTCCTGCACAGAATAAACTTCCCTTTTTCCCATGTGTTCTTAATGGTGAGTGGGCCTGGAAAAGGCAGAGTAAGATTAAAAAATGAATTTGAAATTTAACTCCATAGCTATCACACTTCTGAATTAGTGACAGTTAAGTTTATTCAGCTCAAACAGACCTGGATAAGGCTTCTAAAAAGTGGATCAAACCTGCCTTGTTAAAGTAAATTTTGCCTCTGGCTCCTGAAGGAGATGATGTTTCCATCATCATTCTCTACCCCTTCTTGAGCCAGTAATCAGTATCATTTTTTTGAACACAGGATTAAAACAAAGATCTCATTGAATTCAATATACTTCACTTGGAGAAGTAGGAGGTACGCTGTTTCACATGATGTAAGGGGTCATTTAGGAGATGTCCTGTCCAGTCAGGTATGACACCATAAATAATCGTGTAATAGAGTTTATTAGAAGAACATTTCTGAACTGCTGTTCTGGAACATGCAGAGACCATTACATGATGCATGTTTCAAGTCTAGCCTGTACCTTGGCTTTTTCCCTAATCCCTATGACTGAATCATTTCCAATAATGCATGTTCTGATCTTTTGCTAAAGGGTCTGGGGCAAAGAGGATTGTTGATTACATTGCTCAGTAAGCTTTAATATTAGTGATAATTCTAAATCTCTCTCTCTCTCTCTCTCTCTCTCTCTCTCTCCTCTGTCCCCCGCCCCATATTTTGAATGACTTGCTTGGCATTCTTGGAAACTATCCCTTGGACTTCTACTAAGAGGGCAGCAAGGGCCTATGGTTTATTAGGCTAGGAACAAGACAAGTCAAAGGCTATCTTTTCTATTTTTGTTTTTGTTTTTTTCTTTTTTCGGGGGGGAGGAGGGGTTCTGGTTTTTGCTGTTTTTGTTTTGTTTTGGTTTGGTTTTGGTTTTTTTTTTTTTTTTTTTCGGAGGGTTGCTGGCAGCTAACTTTTGAGTTTGAGAGTCTAGGAGCCTCTGAATCCAAATATTGGTTTCCTAGAAGATAATGATATCTTCAAAAGATGACCAGGTGTATACTGTGGATGACAGGATTAAGAAAAATCAAGCCATGTTTTGTCTTGACATCAGAGAAGTTAGGGTTTTAAATGAGTTGCATGTGCTTATCCAAGATGAAAGTAAAATGCCTGTTCATCTATCCCACAGCATTTCAAGTTTTAAATATCAATATCAACCACCTATAATATTACAATAGGAGTTATGGGTTACTACTTCATGTTTTCAATATTTGGTAATGCCCACTTCTCAGTCTTTTGTGTTTTAAGCATTTTTTTTGTGGTAGAGAAATAAATAGCTGTCCTCTGCCTGATATATGATATTTACTACTTTATAAATTGAATAACTTTATAGAAGGAAGTTTGTTAATCCTTTTTCAGAAAAATTTTAGACATAAGCCAAACCTAAGCTTTGTTTAGGAGATTTTCAGTGCACTTTCCAAGCTAGGTCCATAGCAAATCAAAGAGTTTGAGATGAGCTTTGTCCCATCTCTGGGATTGCTCCCTCCATCCATAACATGAACAGTTTATGTGAGACAAGAACTGTTTCTTTTTATGTGAAGGAGACAAACCATCCCCAGCTCACTCCCAGTCATTGGTCTTAACCTACCTTGGGTCTGAACTGTTGAGAGTTCATGAAGGGGAGATATATTAAAGTTCCACTTGTACAATAAAAAACTATGAACCATTTTGGCCAGCTCAAAACTACCCTGGAAGTTCACGGTTTTGTCAAGGGCAAAGCACCCAGGTTCACCTGTTTCCTTAGTTATTCCTATATTTCCTATAAGGTCTGAAAACTTTACTGGGACAGTGATAAGCTCATCTACAATCCTGCTTATTTGTTGTTGAATGCTTTGCTCTGGGCTTTCATGTCCCTTGCATCTCTGTAGCTCCCTATAATGCATATAGGACAGAAAAGTTTTCTGCTACTGGCAGGACTAAGGGTTTATTCTTTTTATTTTATTGTTTTTATTTTAGGTCATGAACTAAGACTGCCTTTCCTGCCCCATGAGGATCAATGGGTGATTAAAAAGGAAGAATCTGCAAGTCTCTATAAATAGTGTCCAAAGAAATACCCTAAGGCAGGAATCAAATGAGCAATAGATAAGATAGTCTGCAGGTCAAATTGAGAAATGCATCCATGAGATGCCAAACTTATATGTCTAGACAGGAAATCATGGTTTGAATTTGAAAGCAAGGGATCCCAAATTAAGGGAACACTACACAGAGCAATGTCAGAACAACATCAGGAAACAGAAAGGGAGGAAAAAAAAAATTGGCGGGGGGGGGGGGGTGAACTGACCAGATGCTTCATGCTAAGAACTTTTTGGAGGTAGAACAATTTTCTGTTAGAATAGTGCTGACCCCAACCCTACTCACTGCACTTGCTATCTCCACTTCAATGAAAACTTTCTAGCTATGGGCTTAGACAGTGTATTTATTTGGATTTTCCTTGTATCCAGTTCAATATTTCTGACAATTTTAGAACACTTGTTATACTCTTCTTCCTCAGACCACCATTGTTTTTACACTATTAAGTGATCATAGGCAACTTTGTCCTCCTAGACTCAACCTATTCAGAAGGGTTTCCCATTAATCCTGAAACTCCAGATGTATCCTAGCAAGGCTCTGATGCCTCTTCTCAACCTCCAGATACCATTCTAGACTTTCATTCATGTATATATTTGTATATATGTGTGTGTGTGTGTGTGTGTGTACACATTTCCTGATTTATGGTTGAAGGCTAGAGAAAAGAACATTTTCTACCTTTCTGTTTTCTGACCAAAATATCAGGGAAAATATGTTGTTGTTGTTTTTGCTTCCCTGAAAATGTATTCAAGAGCTGGAAAGCAATGTGAATATCCATTAAATATAATAAGTAAATATCTGTTTCTTATCTATATAAAGCTTCTTGGGACTAGCATGATAGGGACTATGTAAATTTAAAAGTGTCCTGGAATGAAAATGGCTTGGAGCTTTCTCAACAAGAGCAAAGCTATTAACCCCAAGGTTCTGGTCAAATTCTAACTTGGGGAAGTATGCAGGGCCAATTTAAATCAGAACCTTTTAGTTTGGAAGTCACATCATTCACAGAGCAGAACAGTCACTCGAATGTCATGTTGCTGGGTCTTATTGCTAGCTGACATTTCATGTGCCCCAGCAGCCTCAAAGACAAGAGTTTCAATGTTTATTCAGGGTCTTGCTGTACAGAACACAGGCATCATCTGTATCCAGTGGGTAAACTCAATTGAAACCAGAAGTTGCTGAAAATGCCAGGCATGAGTGAAATGATACCTAAAGTACACAGACATCATATATATGGGACAACTGAGTCCACTTTCCTTGCATACCCCAAAATGATTGCTCATAAGATCGGTAAATGGCTTAGGAAGCTTACTGAGGCAAATAACAGAAGTGCCCCTAATAAAATCTAGAACCTTAAGGGCCTGAAACATAAAGCCACTGAGTGCCTGTGATGACTCTATGGTTCCCAATGGAATTAGGATTGGTCATTCTATGTTTGTATCTTGACTTTGGAACAGCATATGAGTTAAATAACTATTGGCAGGTCAACTTTTCATTTTTCTCATCTATAAACTGAGATTAATCATACATGTATGAAAAATGTTGATGTCACCAAATTTTATTAAGCATCAACTATATGCTAGGATCAAGGATACAAGAATAAAGAATGAAACAATATCACTTTCAGGGGTCTACTCTAGGGGAAGGGCAATAAGTGTGCATATATGTATAAATGTGTGTGTATGTATGCATGCTTCTGTGTGTGTATACAGAGAGGAAGGAGAGAAAGACAGAGACAGAGAGAGAGAGAGAGAGAGAGAGAGTGAGAGAGATATGTTAGATACAAATAAGAACAAGATGGCTAAATATAGTTTGAGAAGTAGGACACAAGTATTTGGGAGGGAGGGGAGATTCAGAAAGACATCATAGAGAATGTGGATCTTAAACTTCTTCCTAAAGGAAAACAGATTATTTCAAGAACATATGAAAATGGAGTGTGCATCAAAGGAGAGGAGATGGGGGATGGATTATTATATGAGGAACTGTGAAAGCGCCGATTTGGCTGAGATAGGGAAGAGTAATATATAATACATAAATGTCATAGAATTGGTTAGTATAAGGAAGCATTCTGTTACAACAACAATAGCATTTATATAGTGCTTTCTATGTGCTAGGAATTGTGCACTTTAGAAATATCCCATTTGATGGTCACAAAAACTGAGGCCGAATATGAACTTAGGTCTTCTTACCCTAGGCCCAGAACTCTATATACCACATGACCTGGTTGCTGCTATTTAGATTCTATATAAAGGTTTTTCATATATCCAGATTACCTAACATGGCATCACCCTCCTTTTGAAAGAAGATAACATGTGTTTTCTTACCACATAAATGGCAATAGCCTCTTTCCATTGGCTAGGTACTTGGGGCTTGGTTGTATCTGTGGACCTAATTTCCTTTCCCTCTTTAGAGTAAAAGGAGATAAGGGGGGGAAAGGAATTATGCCCCCATTGGTGTTGAAGGGACATTTGGATATGCGTTCTTGTTATACCTTTGAAGTAAATATTCTTTTGCAAAAGCTAATATGTTAAGGAATTAAATAGAACTGGGGTACAGGAGAACCCTAAAATTTAGAAAAAATCATCAGTAAATGCTGAAGCCAATGGGAAGAACTAGACACTTCCCAAACCTTTAAGCTTGTAGCATGTGGTTTTTAAGGCATTGGGGGACCAATGAAGTAATGGAAATAAATGTTATTAATATTTTAAGCACAATATTCAACACACAATAGGTGTTTAATAAGTGTTCATGGATTAATTGACTTCTGGAGACCTGGGGTTTACCCTGGGAAAGAAAACATTTACCTTGTCACATATTCTCCTGAAATAATTGGCAGATTACATATATACACATATGCACACATACATACATACATACACACATAGACATTAATATACACATACACACAGACTGCTTTGGGGGGGTCTATATTTTAGTAAATCAATGACTTAGTTGCAAAGTCCCCCTGAATGTGGCCAAATTGAAGAGTTTGAATAAAAAGATTTATTAAAACCTTTCATCAGTGTCTCCCTTGAGACATTAAGGCCCAACTACTTATAACCATAAGCAGTCATTTATTTCTTACATCAACAATTTTGAGAGGTTCTTTGGTTACAACAAAGTGATAGTTGAATTATAAAGTTAGAAAAAAAAACTTTTATTATCAATTTGGGACCTACTGAGAATATTCTATTAAAAAAGTTTATCAGAAGGCTTATAATTTATTTTAATAATAGGAGATACATAATTAAATATGAGTAGAGGCACTGCAAATTGTTTAAAACAGATGAAATATTTTCTTAGTCTGTCCAACTGATATTTATCTTTTTTAGCATACTACTTAGAAAAATATAGTTTGCTTCATTACTTTGATGTAAAATTTTAAAATGTAATGCTCTGAAATGAGCCTTATATAGGGATTCTTTTTTTATATATAAAATATGCCAGTTCAGATAATAGATACCATACTAGAAAGGCAGTGTGTCACAGTAAATAGAGTGATAGCCTTGGAAAGAGGAAGCCGGCCTTCAGCACTCACTAACTATGAAACTACAAACAAGTTAGTTTGTCTAAGACTCATTTGCAAACTAGAGATGATAATCCTTTTGTACTTTTTAGAATGATTATGATGCTTAAATGAGATAATATATGTAAAGTGTTTTGCAAAAGCCTCAAGTTCAATACAAATGTCAGCTATTATTTTTAAATTTGGGGAGCTGTGTAAGAACAGAGCATAAATAGAGGAGTGAAGCATCTCAGTGCTTTAATTTGTTTTATTTTTTTCAGAGGGAAAGGAAAGAAGGAATAAGCATTTATATATTGCTTACAAGTACTGTACTAATAATTTTTAAAATTACAAATGTTATCTTATTTGATCACCACAACAAGCCTGCTAGGTAAAAAGGTCATGATTATGCCCATTTTATAATTTAAGAAACAGAGGCAAATTGACTTGCCTAAGGTCATACAGCTATCCCATGTCTGACAATGGACTTGATCTCAGGCCTTCCTGACTCCAGGCCGAGCATTCTATCCACTGTGCTACCTTTCAATAGAGCCAACCAAGCATGCCAAGGATGTGAGACCAGGGAGTAATTAAAGTCAAGGCCAGTTATCTTCTTTTAGCTCTATGACTTCAAGCTGCTCCTCTTACCCTTAACAGTTCTCTTAAAAACAAATGCTATTAGGGGCAGCTAGGTGACGCAGTGGATAGAGCACCGGCCCTGGAGTCAGGAGTACCTGGGTTCAAATCCGGCCTCAGACATTTAACACTTACTAGCTGTGTGACCCTGGGCAAGTCACTTAACCCCAATTGCTTCACTAAAAAAAAAAAATGTTATTGGCCACAAGGAAGATGGAGGGAAAGAACAGTGATGATCAGTGCAAATTCTTACCATTTCTTAGAAAAGTGAGGCAAAAAAACATGCTATTTTTAATAGTGCGTTATCAGCAAGTGCATCAAACTCTGAGACATGAAAAACAGGTTTATCATGTTATCATAACTCAGTTCCAGCTGCAATAGAAATCTTGGCAAGAGACCAATTCATTAACTCACTGTTCAAATGAAAAGATAGAATCCATAGACCATCCCAGTCCCACAGGTAAATAGCACAAGGTGGTTTTGTGTTGTGTTTTCACAGCCTGAAGGCTCTTACAGATGATAGGGGGCCCCCTTTTTTTCTTAAGTGTTTTGATTTCAATTCTTGTATTCATGTTAACTAAATTCAATGGATGAACAGGTAAAATTAATGAGCAAAGCTGTAATCTCTCAGGGAAATCTTAAAGGTCCATTTGACCACAGTCACAGAGAGCCCAAACTGAAATACATTATTTTTTCCCCCAACCATGCCTGGTGATTTAAACTTCCTCAAGAAAAATATTCTTTTAAAGAACAAAAAAAGGCCTTGTGCTCATTCTTGCCTCACATTTGAATATGACTGTTACACAGTCGCACTAAATGAAATTTGTCATGCATCCTTAACCAGATGGATTTTGATTTTTCTCTTGTGGAGAAGTAGTCATCCGGTGTTTGCATAGGGCAGACATATTTAGAAGAAACAAAAAGCCCTAGGCCCTTAGGAGACATAAGACTCACTTGTCTTGGCTCTCTTATGGAAGCAAAGAAGTAGAGGAGGGCTGAACACTCATAACAGTAAGAAAAAAAATCCACCATTGAAAGCTCGAAATGCTTTGCCCTATCACCAAGAGCATGTATTCATTAATAATCTATTCCCACACCGACCATAAAAACTAACTGGGATTGAACACTGTACAGTGCCCTACCTCTCCAAAGGAGAAGGCCAGGATCTTAATAGGGACGCAGCTGGCATTCCTGTTTTCTAAAGGGAACTGGCAATGCCTTCTGCATGTAGGAGATGAAGAAATGAAAAAACAAGGTGGTTATGTGACCTGCCCCAGTTAATAAGAGCTCATTACTTGGAAAGCAGAATTTAATACTCTTGCTCCTGGGTTTTCCACTCCTGAGTTCTTCAAATGAGATACAGTCCCAGAAGAAATGGGAGTGATGGAAAATATCAACAACAACAACAACAAAATTGGAACTTAATAATAATGATGTTAAGTCACATTTATGTAGTAGCATTAAAGTTTATGGTGTGCTTTCGTAACAAACTAAGCTTTTGAGTTCGTAAAAAAAAAAAAAAAACAACCACATCTGATATCCTTTAGAGTTAATCAATATGTCATAATATTACTCAGACAGTTGTAACAGATAAATATCTGCCTTTGGATGGTTAATAGGCGTACAGGAAGAAAAAAAAAAGAATATTATCTATGTATGTGTGTTGGGGCCTTATGGGAAACAAAGTATCTTCTTTAGACTTTCCAATTCAATATCTATTTATTATACATAATGTAATGATTGGAATGATGCCACCTGCTGGAGATTTACTATAGGAAAACTCCACCATAAGGAGAATGCCTCTGAGGGCAAGGCCATGTGGCTTTTCCTTGGTATCAGGAAGTGACGTTTGCTCATGGGTACTGTCTATCAAGGCTACCAGGCAATCAACTTGAGGAGCCTCCCATTTCTGGGAGGGACACATGAAGTAGGAAGTGGATGCTGGGGGAGGAGTTCTCTCTCTTTTTGGTTCCTGACTTGGCGGTGATGGCAGAGAACTACACAGAAGAATTGAGGAGAGGACTACGCAGAAAAGTTGAGGAAAGGACTTCACAGGAAAATTGAGCAAAGATAGGATTGCCAGGCTGTAGAAATTCTGTTCTCAATCTTTCTCTTACTATCTTTCAATAAACCCTTAAAATCCTAAACTCGTTTTATCAGTGATTTTAGTCAGTTTCCCCCAAAACTGGGGGAACAGATTAGAACCCATATTTAGAATTTTAAATTACACAATACACTATGTAAAGATGGTTTGTTAGATACTGGGGATAAAAGACAAAAATGAAACAGATTCTGCCTTCAAGTAGCTTACTTTCTATGGAGGGATGTATAGCATGTACACTGTTGATAGAAACCTAAAGTAATTTAGGAGAAAGGAAGCACCATCAGCTAGGGAGATGAGGAAGGTTTCACAGGACAGGTTTCCCCTCAACTGGGCCTTAAAGGATTTTAAGAGGTAGTAAGGAGGGAGCATTTCAGTCATGGGCAAGAATTTAAGCAACTATACAGAGGTAGGAGATGACGTGTTGAATTAGGGAAACAGTTAAGGCTCCAGTGTGGCTGGAACATGTCATGAATGGTATGAAATAAGATTAGAAAGCTAGAGCCAGATTATGGAGGACCATAAATGTCAGCATTAGGAGATTATATTATATATTAAAGGCAATAAGGATGGAAATATCACTTAAATATTTTTGGCATGGTCATTCTCTCCCGCTTTCCAAACACTTTCTAATACATTATCTTACTTTAGCACCACCATGACCTAGTGGGGTAGGCAGGACATGTATTAAGATCCTTGTTTGCCAGATAAGTAGGCTACATTTCAGAAAAGGCAAGTAACTTGTACTAGGTCACTTAGCATTTAGTGGCTGTATCCAGACAAAACACAGGTCACCTTTATGTAAATACCACATATCATTTCGCCCAGTCGTCCATTTCCATTTCCTAACAATGCACCCTATCACTCCCTCCAGAATTCTAGGGGGAGAAAATGCCATATCTAAAGCCCTTTATAATCTCTATTCAAGGTATCTCCATCTTTTATTATAGAAAAAGAGTTTTGTGAAAACATTCATTGTAGGTACAGGCCTATGTAGAATGTAAAGAGGCATTGAACTAATTCCAATTTCTCAAACTATATATTTTTTAATGGATTAAAAATAATTCATGTGGGAATATGATCCTTAGAGGGAAAAATAATTCCAATCTAAATTTTAATATGTTTAAATGTTATGAGATGATGAAAAGAACATGCATTAAATGACTATATATGTATATACATATGTAAAACCATGTATATATATATATATGTATGTATATATATTTGTATATATATTGATAATTTTAAACTGTATGGAAGCATACAGATTTTTTTTTAATATAGAAAGATTCTTTTGTAGAAAGTCTCCCTTTTAAAAATTTTTCATTCTCCTTCCTCACCCAACCCCAAAATTTGCCAAGTCAAATGGAACACCAAAGGAAAAAAAAATACAATTAAACTTGAAACCTGCTCTGTTTAGATATCTGTAACTTCAATACTACCTTCTTAGTCTCCTAGTTAAAAATAAGAGCATTGCAATTCCCTGACATAAAGGTTTTATATGAAATTAGCAGTAAAGAAAGACATAAAATTCAAGTCCTCCATTTCCTAGACAGTTATCTATACACCAGCTCTTCCTTAAACAGTCAAAAATATTTCCCTGATGCTTTTGTGGGGTGAGGATGATTGGGGTAGAGATAAGTGTATTCAATTTTTTTTTAAATTTTGTAATCCTTTAAGCACTTATTTTAATAAGTTAATTAACATTTATAAAAAGCATATATGTTTCATGACCATAATTTTATTTCATTCCTTGTTCTTGCAGTTCATTTTCCAGAATGATAAGTTTTATTTTGACCTTTTCCTTTATTATATTCTTGTAATGAGCTCATCAACATTCTTTTAAATAAAATACCATTTTTCCCTGATTCTCTTAAAAGGCTGTATAATTAGTAATGCAAATTGTAAGCTTGAAACCTTGGAGATGTGTTAGCCTTTTTCAAGTATTTATCCTTTGAAACATTCAAAATAACATATTGACAAAGGTGTATGCTTTACCGTAGCTCTTACAAAACATCTGTGATATGGTTGTTGCTATAGTAACTGCTTTATTAAACATTAAAATTAATAACTTTGAAAATCATTTATACTAAAATGGAAAGAAAAAAAAAACACCTGAACTTTGTAAGTGTAATTGCAATACAGAAGGAAAATAACAGGGCAAGAGTCATCTTCTCTGAGAGGGATTCAGGGAAGTATCATGTCAGTTGTTAAGGAAAAAAGTAGGTTCATTACTTTATGACCTCAAGATATGGGATATTCAGAACCTCTTAATTCTCCTATGAGAGCTGACCAGGCAGCTGAGCCCTGGGCTGAGCTAAGGTATTCTCCATCCAACCAAACCATTCTACTGTAATACTTCACTCACCAGATTTTGATTTCTCTGGAAGAATTAAGCCCACAGATCAGAAAATTGAATAAAACAGGTGTTTCTTTTTTACATAAGCCCTATTCAAGTCACTGTATTCTGTAATAATATTTTTTGTGGTTTCCTGGATGAAACTTCTTATAGCACAAGAATATAGAAAGATCATTCTGTGAATAAAGATTACTCATTGTGACTCAGTTTGTCAAGAACTTTTTGATAGAAATGAAAATAAGTGAAGAAACATAGGTCTGAATTATAGGATGAGGGAAAGGAGAAAGGGAATAAGCAAAATAAATTAAGTGCCTATTATGTGCTAGGCACTATGCTAAGTGCTTTGCAAATTTACCAATCGCATTTGAGCCACACAACAATCTCTGTGATGTAAGAGCTATTATAACCCCCATTCTGCAACTGAGGCAAGTAAGACAGACAGAGGGTTAAATGACATCTCCAGGGTCACACAGCTAATAGGTGTCTGAGAACAGATCAGAAATCAGGTCTTCCTGACTCCAGACCCAACAAACACTATCCATTGTGCTACCTAGCTCTGGGGCATATAGGATCTTGAAAAGTATTAAATACTAAGTAAAATGATATCCTAAAACATAAAATTTATGAGTGCATTGAAACAGAGTGGAGAGTAAGAAGTGGCAGAGAGTTCCTAGTTATCTTTGTTGTTCAATTATTTTTCAGTAATGCCTTAACTCTTCATGACCGCATTTGGGGTTTTCTTGCCAAAGATACTGGAGTAATTTGTCATTTCCTTCTCGAGTTCGTTTTATAGATGAGGAAACCGAGGCAAATAGGGTTAAGTGACTTGTCCAGGGTCACACAGCTAGTGTACAAGGCTGGATTTGAATTCAGGAAGATGACTTCTTGACTTCAAGCCCTGGTGTATTCACTATGCCAACCATCTGCTAAAGAGTTTCTAACCAGTATTCAGTTGGAAATAAAAGTCTTATTGAATTGAAAATTTTGTTTGGATGAAGTTCTAGTCAAAGTATAACCGGAAAATGCAGTGACAAGTATAAATGATTTCAGATTCAAACTTTTTTTGTTTGTTTCTTAAGAGGGAGTAATAGAGCAAAATGGTAACAGTTGAAAGAACTGAGGACAGTAAGTCTAGAGAAGAGAAAACCTGCAGGAAAATTATTTAGGATCCATGGGGTTCTAGGGAAAAAAGGAACATTATAAATGTTTTTGTTTAACCCCTTTCACTTTATAGATAAGCAAACTGAGACACAAAGAGGTAAAAAAAATACCTGTCCAACATCACACAGTGACCGGTTGGAAAAGCCAAAACCCTAAACCCAGGTCTCCTGAGACCTAGTCCAATGGTTGTTTGGGGTTTTTCCCCCATAATATTCCAGGCTGCCCACCATAATCTTTGTATAATGGGAGGAAAATTACTTGAATGAAAGTCAAGGAGAACTAGGTTCCACTTATGGCTCTGCCATTCACTTTCTTTTATGTCCTAGACCAAATTGCAACTTATCAGAACCTAGATTTCCTTATCAGTAAAAATTAATGGGGTCATATAGAGGATTGCTGAAGTCCCTTCTGGATTTTACTTTCTATGGCATCCAAATATTTGAAGGGCTCTTATTAGTTCTGAGCCTAATGGGTAGAAGTTGTTATGAGGAGAATTTCAATTCATTGTTAAAGAGAACTTTGTGACTATAATCCAAAGACAAAATAGGCCTAAGAAGGAAGTTCCCTATCACTGGAGGGATGCTATGGGTGGAATTTCTGTATTAGGCAGGAAGTGGGATGAGATAATCTCGAAGCAGTTCTCCATTAACTTTGAGATTGTATGATCACTAATGTAGAAGAGGGATCACTAGTTATAGGTGAGTAACAAGGCAGAACCAGGAGATAGGAAATCAAGAACACACACTCACAAGGTCTCAGATTTGGCTAAGGGTGACTGCTATTTACCTTCATTTGGATTGGAAAAAAATAGACACCATGCATTGAGGTATTTTTATTGTGCAACTGCAAATACTTGCAGGTATGCTTCACGTGATTTATGACTCTCCTCATCTCCCTACACACACTTTTTGGTTTGTTTTTTAATAGCAAGTCTTATAAAAGTTTATGTGTAAAGGGGCTTCATTCCAGGGATTACTTTAGTTGAATCCATAGGGAACTCCACTTATCCTAGGAATCAGATTTCTGGAAATGCTAACCATCCAGAACAGCCACAAATATACAGAAGTACTTATTTACCCAGAGGTTAGTAAAAACCTGAGAAGAAATAGTCTTTAAATTGCCTGAGAAGAAAAGAAGGTTGTATTCATGGACTTCATAAAACAGAAAAGATATAAAGCTATACTCAGATCAATAGCTACTTTCTTTAATGTGTATCTCAAATTAAAATAATTTTTAAGTATCCTTGATTATTTACTTATTCTGTTAGTTAATTAGAAGTGTGTGAGTAGGGTTGAAGAATGCTCATATCTACCTGTTTTTTTTTTTCTCCATAGCTCTTTAAATAATATAATTTTCAATTCTTTGGATAATGTAGAGTTCCATGTCTTGCAGGCATACATAAAATTTATATAGCACTCAGGATTTTCTGAGCATTTTCATTTTTTTCCATTGGTGTTAGAAGTGGCTTGTAAAGTACACAGAGGAAATATTATTATATTCATTTTCTAAGGAAGGGAATGACACCAACAGTATTCAGTATTTAATACAAGAAAATAAAGCTAATTAGTCACAGAGCAAAAACTAGAAATGGGATTTTCTGATTCTTGGTCAAATGAAGATGACATTCAGTGAAATATACTATAGTTACCCAAAGAGGTAGATATATGACTTCATTCAGGATTTTTTCAACAAAAAAGTTGAAACATATTAATTTTAATTTTCCTTCTGTTAATAATTGTATTCAGCTAGCAGAACAACCCTATGCATTTTAAAGATAGGAGGGATAGAAATGAGAGTCTGGGCTAAATTCCTAATACTCTGCCTTTGGTCTATGGAATTTTGCACAAGCCAGGTTAGATCAAAGGGTGACAATTGAAATAAATCGAGTTAATGATGCTTCTTATCTAACTGCCTTAGTTCAATCCCAACAAACCATTGAAATGATTCCAACTTCTACCTTGGCCTAATTGTTGTATACTCTTGGGTCAAGAATACTGGAAACCATAAACTCCCTTTACTGCCATCAAACTATGGTGTAAATAAGAGGCATATAAACATAATAATGTTGTCTGCTCATCCTTTGTTTCTTGAACAGTGGAAAAAAATAAGCATCAAACTACAAAGTATTCCTAATCACAGATATAGAGATGAAAATATCCTGAGACTCTTTAGCCCATCCCCACATTTTTCACATGAGAAAATTAACACCCAGGGAGCTTAAATGACTTGCCTGGGATCACACATGTAGTAAACATCAGAGGCAAGATCTGAACTCCTATCTTCTGATGTCAGTATTATTTGACCTTTCCACTGAACCACAAATCTAATGCATCTTCTACTCAGTCACATGACACTTGTAATTTATTTTCTTGCTTTCTCATGATTCACTGACTACAAAAGATGTTCTCTTATCAAGTTTTTTATATCCTGACCTAAAACTCAGTTATTACAGGAAACATGTTCACAATATTCAAGGAATTGTGGAGTTAAGTGAAAAAAAATAGCAATCTCAATTTCATTCCTTATGTGTGCCATGGTATTTTTTTTTATTTTATAAACTTTTGTGACCTAAGAATGAATGAATGAATGAATGAATAAGCATTCATTTAGTACCTGCTATACTGGGTGCCATAGGAAAAAAATTAAAATTTAGCTAAGTCATTCTTTTATATTCTAATAGAAAGAAACAGTACATATCACAAGAGGTTGCAAGAGGAAATAATTTTACTATGAGAAGTCACAGGAATTATTAGTGGAGCCATTGTGATGTCAGTTTTCATTTGTTGTTGTTTGGTCATCTCTGACTCTTTCTGACCCTGTTTGGGGTTTTCTAGGCAAAGATACTAGAGTGCTTTGCTATTCCTTCTCCAGCTCATTTTACACATGTGGAAACTGAGGCAAACAGGGTTGTGACCTGTCCAGGGTCACACAGCTAGTAAGTATCTGAGGATATATTTGGATGTAAGAAGATGAGTCTTCCTGATCTCAAGGCTGGCACTGTGTCCACTGCATCAGATACCTGCTCTAGTCAATTTTCATAGCCATTCCAAAGACAAATGGTACCACTGAGGTAGTTATTTTTCTTTCCAAATATAAAAAAAAGGAAAGTAGGGAGAAGTTGAATACATGTGTTGTCAGGAAGGATGACAAGATGTCTGAGGTGGGTATGCCCTAATTACCTGGTAGATTACTGTCTTGAATGTGAAACATGGAAACAGATCATGTACAAAACTGTCACAAAAAGTGTACATGCTTAGTTTAGTGGCTTACATCAGTATTCCCTGCTGCAAGGAGGTTGACTGGTTTTCACTTGGAGTTCATGACTTCTGAGCTGTAGCAGAGCTAAAACCAACCAGGTGTCTACAATGATTCCCACACTAACTCCCAAGAATGTGTGTGTTTGGGGGGGGAGGGGTTGATCATGCTGCCCAATGAGGAGTGAACTGTTCCAAGTAAAAAGAATAAAAAAAGGTAAATTAAAACTTCCAAGCTGACAAATATTGGGATAGTATCCATGAATATCCACTGGATTTCCAACCTTGATGAGATATGGAGATCCAAAAAAGGAAGAAAGGAAGGAAGGAAGGAAAGAAGGAGAAGAATGGGAAGGAAGGAGGGAAGAGACTAGGGAAGAAGAAAGGGAGGGAAAGAAGAAAAGAAAGAAGGGAAAAAGAAAATGAAAAGTTATACAATGTTTATAATATTTTATATAATTTTAGCAACATATTGATTTAATTACCACAAGATAATAAAGAATTGCTGCACCTAGAAAGTACATGTACTACTCTCAAATGTTGAACATAGATGGAAAAAGTAAGCAAAAATAGCTAGATCTTCTGTTTGAGGATTCTAGATAATTAGAAATACCTGATCCCTCTTATAATATTCCTTCCCACTTTGTTTTCCAGAAGTACATTGATAATGTATCTTCAATCACTTTCTGTGTTATCCTCATATACTTAACACAAAGGAAGAATAGTTCTAAGAATTATTCTGCTTCTAAGATGATCTCCACATCCTTAGAGAATAATATTATGTCCACTTCTTTTTGGATTCACTCTTCAGAGCTCATAGGAATGTGGTGTAAAGATAGCAGAATTGTCATTTACTTACATTCTGTTCTGGGTCACATCTCAGGTAAAAACCTTGGTCCTCAGCATAATTTGACTAGAATGATGCCCATCTTGTGTAGCTTTGCTTGGAAATAAAGAATTGAAACCAAACATTTCAAGTCCATAGAAAGTACCTATATGTATATTTACATCTAAATCTATGAATAGATCTGAATCTATTATAGATATGTGAATATTTCATATGTAGTACAATGAAAAGTAGAATATAACTGGGAATTGCAAAAAATAGCTAAATCTCACTAGGGAAGATAGAAATTATAATTGCTTGATTTACTTATGTTAGCAAATTCTGGTAAGATCATTAACTTTAAAAAGCTCATTACTGTTCAGTGATTTTTTTTTTATATAAAAAAGAGGAACTTCTCCAAGTGTCTAAACAAAATAACATCTAAATGTGTCAAAATAAAAGTATTAGGCTTCTTGGGTAGGTGGGTGGGGGAATGAGGGGTGCAATAAATACTTATTATCACATTGGATATTTTCAAACAAGCTCAAATGTTTAAATAATCAGTTACTCAAAATCTATGATAACTAACTTTACTTTGTATAAGATAGTGGTTTAGATCACTGAAATATATGCCCTGTATCCTTTAATAAAGTATTTAAAGGAGCTGGGGCCACTAAGCATAAATCCCACATTCTGCTTCTCTGACACGCACTGTTCCATTCTCTTAAGACCATCACTATTATGATGACAGACAAGGTTAACTGGGTAGTTTCCTATATATAGTACAATCAACACCACGGTGAACATGACGACTGTTTCTTTTCATCTTCAGCAATGATCCCACAAGTGAACAGTAAAGCCTTCTAGTCCTGTTAAGCACTCACAGATCAAAAAAGTAAATAAGGAAATAAAAATCAGATACTCACACTGAGCATGTTATTTGCTATTTAAACGAAACTTTCAATCACTCCCAGTTCATGCACTCTCATAGACTTCTGATTGAACTCCTGTTGCTCATTTTTCTTACAAACATACTTCAAACTTTTGACAACATAGGCTTCTCTTATGGCTAGAAAGTCAGATTGGTACACAGGGGAATGTGAAAAAATTACGCTGTCCTTTGGAACATGTGGTTAATTATCATTTGCATGTACAATATTGAAAATGGAAAGAGAGAGACAGAGAGAAAAAAGGAAGAGGAGGAGGAAAGGAGAGGGGAGGGGAAGGGAAGGTAGAAAAGGGAAAGAAAGAGAAGGAAAAGAAGTGGAAAGAAAAAAAAAGGGAAAAGAAATGAACAAACCCTATACCGTAGAATCATTGTCATGGTAATTATTAAAGATAGCCACAAGTTAAAATGTCAGTTTCATTGTAGAACCAAGCCACTAATACTACTATTCTTTGAAAAAGTAAAATAAAATATAACCAGAGTACTAAAGCCACATTAAGAAAAAAAAAATATATGACAGATTATTTTTTTCCTGAATCCAAGTGCTACCTGACTGATTGGCTTATGACGCTAGTTGATTGACAGATACACCTGACTTGCTGCCCTCCCAACTCAGCTGGGGTCCGTCTAGCTATGGACCTTGCCAAACCACTATGAAAAATGCTGCTGACAGTGAATCTACCCTTACTCAGAAACGAACCTTGAACAGAACACAAATATGCTGACATTTAGAAGTCACGGTAAGGTGATCAACCATTTTCCAACTAAATTGGAATCTAGAAGCAATGCACTTAGCTCTTTATAAAGTAATAATATTAGATGATATTATATATACATATATACATATATGTATAACATTAAGATTTGTAAAGAATTTGACACACATTCCCTCTTTTGATCTTCCTAACAACCCTATGAGGTAGGTAGACAATATTATTTGCATTTTAAACATTAAGAAACTAAGGCTCACATTGCCCTCTATTTTTTTATTCATTTGGATTTTCTTTATTGTGTCTTGGTTTCTCATGAAGTCACTAGCTTCCATTTAATCAATTCTAATTCTTAGGCAATTATTTTCTTCAGAGAGCTTTTGTATCTCCTTTTCATTTGGCTTTTCAAGCTGATGACTTTATTCTCATGACTTTCCTGCATGGCTCTGATTTCTCTTTCCATTTTTTCCTCTACCTCTCTAAATCTTCCCTCTATCTCTCTTACTTTCTCTTCAAAGTCCTTGTTGAGAGCTTCCCTGGCTTCAGACCAATTCATTTTTTTTTTGTAAGCTTTGGATGCAGGAGCTTTAACTTTGTTATTATCTTCTTCTGAGGGTGTATTCTGGTCTACCTTGCCCCCAAAGAAACTTTTGATGGTCTGCTGGTTTCTCTTCTTACTCATCATGACCACTTATTTCTTGGCTTTTAACTCCTTCTTAAAGTGTAGCACTGCTTTATTTGAATACAGATTGAAGTATAATTTTATTTGTTAGTTCCTCTTTCTAAAATTATTCTATTTTCTTTCACAATTTGACTGATGTGAAGATGTTTGGCATAACTGCACATGTATGTCATATTGAATTGCATGATTCCATAGGAATAAGGAAGGAGGGAGGAAGAAAATTTAGAACACAAAGTTTTAAAAAATCAATGTGAAGAAACTATCAGCAGGAGATTTCAGAAAAACCTGAAAGGACTTATATGAACTGATGCTGAGTGAGATGAGCAGAACCAGGAGAACATTGTACACAGTATCAACAACATTGTGTGTTGATCAACTGTGATAGATTTGACTCTTCTCAGCAATGGTCTAAGATAGTTCCAAAGGACTCATCATGGAAAATGCTCTCCAAATCCAGGAAAAAAAAAAAGAACTGTGGCATCTAGATGCAGATTGAACAATACTATTTCTACTTTTTTTCTTTTCCTTTTTTTGAGGTTTTTCCCTTTTGTTCTGATTCTTCTTTCACAGCATGACTACTGCAGAAATGTGTTTAATGTGATTGTACATATACAACCTATATCAGATTGCTTGCTGTCTTGGGGAAGGGGAGAGGGAGGGTAGGGAGGGAGAAAAATTTGAAACTAGAAATCTTATAAAAACAAATGTTGAAAACTATCTCTACATGTAACCAGAAAATAATAAAAAAACTTATGAAATAAAAAAAGAAACTAAGGCTCAGAGAAGTTACATTATTTATCTATGAACACAAAACAAATAAAAGTAATAAGCAAGATTGAAGTCATGTCTTTCCTGAATCCATGCCCAAGGCTTTTTCTATAAATGTAGATATGTTTGCGTGGGCATGCACATATGTATTCTCTCTCTCTCTCTCTCTCTCTCTCTCTCTCTCTCTCTCTCTCGATGAGGTAAAAGATCTTTTCCAAAAACTACAATAGAAAATTAGTATGATAGATACAATTTGACCAATAATGGTGGTGTGTCTCACAATTTTCAAGGCAGTGTGTGAGTTCTTGCTGGGTTGGTTGGTCTTGGATCCTATATGGTTTAACATTCTTACAAAGGGTCTGGATAATAGAATTGGAATCTTATTCAAGGATTTTGGTGGGGGGCAATGAGGGTTAAATGACTTGCTCAGGCTCACACAACTAGTAAGTGTCAAGTAAGTATCAAGTGTCTGAGGCTTTGAACTCAGATTTGAGCTCAAGTTCTCTTGAATCCAGGGCTTGTGCTTTATCCATTTGTGCCACCTAATTGCCCCCTTATTCAAGGAATTTGAATGAAGGTAGATAGACAGAACTTTGGAGAAATGAATTTTCTTAGGGATAAGAACTGTAAAGAATTAATTGTTATTTGAGATTTTTATGACCCCATCTTTTGGCTAGAATTTTAAAAGTCCTGGCACACACTGGCCTGAGTCTCAGTTACAGTGCCTCCACAAATGGCACGGTGCTCCACCCACTGGTTGTAGCCATCACCATGGCGCTGGCACCTCACGTCATCACCATTTGACAACACCTACATGGGCCTGGCAAAATTAAAATGACTGGAAGCCCAGTGAGGGCATTCATGTGAGTGTCAGTCAGGGCTGCCAGCCAATTGGCTTGGGGCTGTGAAGAAGAAGGTAGGAGATTCATCATTCTAGCTTGAAGATGGAAGGCAACAGGATGCAGCAGTGTGTTTTCAGCTGATTCCTGGGTGGTGGTGTTGTTAAGGTTGTATCATATTCCTTCCCCTATTTTATTTCCTTTCCCTTAATTATACTGATCTTCCTTGTGTTTTTAAGTTCTTTCTTGTTAATAAATCCTGTTCTATTTTTGAGGGAGGCTGTCAGTCTCCTTCCTTATCCCAATATTGCAGTGAGCCATGTAGCTAACACTCCCCAATTAAAAATTAGTCCTTATAGAACAGAATGGGACATTATTAGAGATAGAAGGTATAGCAGGCACACATTCCTAATTGAAAATGGGTGAACATGTGCAACAGGAATAAAAAATACCTATGAATCACAGCAAATAAGTTAAGCATGACTCATGAAAATAACTGTTGTCAAAATAAAGTCAGAAAATAGCAATTCGTAGGATATTCTTTTATTTTTCTCTCTGTATTTTATTAGGAATCTGAAAGGAGTGGAGACATAAGCACAGCAGTCATTCAAAGAAAAAATAAGTTTTGTATAAGAAAAAGAAGCAGAAATAATTATTCTAATATTAAACATACACACACACAAGGACACATACACACACACTAGAGGTAAGGAGGGTAGAGAAGTGGCATTGCAACCAGGTTGGACCTCAGCACCTAGGTCAAAATAAGGCATAGATTGACAGAGGGAAACCCAACATGTATGCATGAGTAAAACATGTGATGTACTCTATCATAGTTAAACAAACTATTTTTTTTTTAAATGAGGGACTTGGATCACAGAAAGATTTGTCAGTGTTCATCCAGCATACAGTCCTTTGACACTTCAAAGACTCTGTGATCTCATTGATGTGGGCACTCCCCCATGCAGCAGAGCTAGTAACCCACTCAAGGCTTCTTATCCTATGTAGCTGGTGGCAATATCCTCCCATAAATCCTCCACAGGGAGTGCACCCAACATTCTGAAACCTTCCACTAGATATCTGAATGTTATGTGGGGAACAAGAGAGCTCATTGGGTGCCCATCTGTTGTCCCTCCTGTTCACCACATGATCAAATCTTTTCTGGTCTTTGAGATTTCCTGATGGTATATTTTATGCCAATTTTGGTGTTCAACTGTAAATGATTATAAGCTACTCAAGTCAGCCTACCCATCTCCATTGACATTCAAAAAGCCTGCAACTTTAATTTTTCAGAGATTGGGACATTACATGAATCTGTCATATGGAATCCTCAGAAGAATATTAATATTAAAAGGAAGGGTCTGGATTTCAGGAAGTTTAGGCTAAGTAAGATCATGAATAAAAACATCTGTCAAACCCTAAAGTGCAATATAAATTCATATTGTCATTTTATTCTTCCTGTCTAACTCCTCTCCTCTTCCTGGACAGTGTTCAGATACAAACAGTCTTGAGAAAAGTCACTATCCTATATCATAACCTTTGCATTTTATGTCCTATAGGCGCTTACTCAGGTGAATAAAAAAATCACTGTTTTATATTGTTGAATAAAAGTATTAGGGAGGCAGCTAGGTGACAGTGGATAAAGCACTAACCCTGGATTCAGGAGGACCTGAGTTCAAATCTAGCCTCAGACACTTGATACTTACTAGCTGTGTGACCTTGAGGAAGTCACTTAACCCTCATTGGCACACAAAACAAAACAAAAAAAAGTAAAGAAAAAAAATTATTAGGTTGCAGTTCATCCTCTATAAGCTCACTGAAAGCATCTTTAGTTCAATTCCAATAGCAAATAGAACATTGGTGATAAGTATTTCTATTTTTTCCAAAATTAAAAAAAAAAACCCTCAGCCAAGTCTATAATTCTGAAACTTTTTTTTTGTTTGTTTTTTCACCCTTCCCCATTTATCTGATTGGTTTTCAGTATTTGGTATGGTGTCAACTACTAAAAAATATAAAGGTGGCTTATTTTTACATTTTATGTACAGAAATACCTGGACAATTGGGATTAATAGTTTTACCGGTGATAAAATTCTGGTTCAAGGAGAGACTTTTTTGTTGTTGTTGAATTGTCAAGATATTTTGAAGTTAGTATCTTTAGTATGAGAAATTGTCATTTCTGATTGTAACTTTGTGGTATAAAATTATAAGCATGAAGTTGTGTGTTGCTAGATATTAGGTGCTAAATTCTTGCAGCCTACAGGGATGAAATATATAGATTCTACCATTATCTTTGATAATGTGCATTGTTCAATAAGTCCTAGTTACTTAAGGATAAGTCTTCTGTAATTTCTGGCATTGACTGCCTGATTTTGAAATTCTTTCATTTCTACGAGAAAATCCTCACAATTCAGGTTGAATCTTCTTTGTCAACATATTGTTGATTGAGTTCATATGGATGGCCTTTTTGATTTCGCTCTTGGATTTCATACATTCTAAAGGCTCTATTTGGGTGTCAACCACTTCTTTATTTTGTTCAACAAATCTAATGGCTTACACCTATTGCTAACCTTTATTATTGCTCAGTGAAATAATGCCGACTTGTTGCAAAAGGCTTTCTACAACATTCTGACATATTTATCATAGATTGTGACATTGGCTGCCAGAAAATGCTAATCTTTTTAGAGTTGCCATAGAAAGTTGGGCCCTATGTTTCATTAGTATTGTATGGATTGATGAAAAACAAAATAATTATGAAAAATTTTAAAATAATAAGCTTGACCCTAAAGAATAGATATAAGAAAATTCTATTCCCATTGCTAGTTCCTTTGAAGAAGTGAATGAATATGCATCATTGTACATATAGTCAGGTTTTTTTCATGGTTAATTGCTTTTGCTATTGTTTTCCCTCTTTTTACTTTAAAAAAAAATCAATATAAGAGGTGGCTCTAGGGTGGTGGGATAGAAGGGGTAAATTTAGGCAGCATAAAAACAATATATTAATAGAATTTATCTTTAAAATATTATGAATATTTTATGTATTTTTGTTGCTAGGCTTCTCAAAACCCACTGTGGTCCATTTTATAATTCTCCTTTTTTCCTCCCTGCGGGGCAATGACAGTTAAGTGACTTGCCCAGGGTCACACAGCTAGTAAGTGTTAAATGTCTGAGGCTGGCTTTGAACTCAGGTCCTCCTGAATCCAGGGCTGGTGCTTTATCTACTGTGCCAACTAGCTGCCCCAATTTTACAATTCTTTTTTTTTTTTTTTTGGTGAGGCAATTGGTGTTAAGTGACTTGCCCAGGGTCACACAGCTAGTAAGTGTTAAATGTCTGAGGTTGGATTTGAACTCAGGTCCTCCTGACTCCAGAGCTAGTGCTCTATCCACTGTGCCACATAGCTGCCCCCCACTTTACAGTTCTAAAAGAGTTGGTCGAGCTTAGAAAGAAGTAGGTGTTAATTATTTTGAACATATTCTCATTAAAATTTGATTCCATGATGATGATGATGACAAAGTGTTGTAGAATTTCCTAAATGTTACAACTCATGCTATTCTTCCCATTCAATTCTGGGACCAATTCATTGTCTATCTGCCATACCTGGAAACAATGTATGTTTTAATGAACAACCATTCTAACTTTGTATAATAATATGTACAATCACATTTTCCAATCACTTTATATTTCCTCTGTGGATATTTATCTCTTTGGAGTGATAAAGAAGCTAATTTAGGAGGCTGCTGTGTTCTTGCATTGGTTATAATCATAATAATGACATTTATTAAAAAACTAAAATAAAAAGTGTATATGTAGGAACTCATTTTATATATATATATATATGTATATATATATATGTATATATATATTTTACCATTTGAGTTCAGCTCTGGTCTTCCCTCTTGACAAGGGCATGCACTTTTACTGAGTTTCAACTTTGCTTCATGTCTGTCTCAATAGTTTTCATCAGAGGGCCATCAAACAAAGGTGTCCTTGTTATGCCTTTCGTTGAATCTTATATGGTTTTCACATATATATGTGAGAAATTTTGACTCTGTAACTGAATCAAAGGCATGTGCATGATCAACCAACAATGCACACAAGAGACTTGCCTATACCCTGAAATTCTTATTCAGTGGTGTAATTGTCAAGATCTAATATGAAGTAGACTTATATTGGGGGGGGGGTCCTGGTATATGGCCAATGATTTTTTTTGGGGGGGTAGGGAATGCTCCATAAGAAAAAGCTCTCCCATCTGAGCATATTGTCACTTTCTATGAAATTCAGTCTTAAAGAGTTGCCTAGGTTACTTTGAGGTTAAGTGACTGGCATCAGAAATAGGAATTAACTCAGTTCTTCTTGTCTCTGAGACTGGCTCTTTGCCCACTATTGCATGTTGCCTCTGTAGTTAGAATATCATTTTCAAAAGCCTAGTTTTTCCTCTTGTTCCTTTATCAGGAATGTCCTCCATATGGGTATAGGTCATTTTTACAAAAATTTTGTAGAGCTTGTAAAGAAAGAATATAATTTTGGATATTATTGGCATTTTTTGGTGAGCTTTTCTTTTTGGCAGTAATAATAACTTAATTCAGTTATTTTTTATTTTCCATTTTAAAGACATTTTGAGAATTAATACTCCAAAAAGTGCATCACCTTTAGCATAGACCTCTTCTATTTCTCTAGCTATTTTTCCTTTGGTCTTCTTGCTATCACTTAACTATATCATACCCATGTAGTACATCAAGGCTCATAATGATAGAGTCCAAATATGATGCTTTCACTGTCATAACAGAAATGAGATGGCTATTAAAACTCCCTAATGATTTTTTTACATTTTTCAACTTATTATTTTCCTGTTTTCAGATTAAACCTTAAATAAATATAGGATGATCCAATTTAATTGGTTCTCTCACTTAGCTTTAGTAAACTGGATTTTTCTCACCAAAGTATCTTATCCTTTTATGAGATAATACTACTCATTTTTTTTTTTGCGGGGCACTGGGGGTTAAGTGACTTGCCCAGGGTCACACAGCTAGTAAGTGTCAAGTGTCTGCGGCCAGATTTGAACTCAGGTACTCCTGAATCCAGGGCCGGTGCTTTATCCACTGTGCCACCTAGCTGCCCCATAATACTTCTCATAATCTTGCTCCATAAGACTTTACTAAAAAGTTTGTATTATGAACTGATGTAGTCCTTTGTTGCCATATCTCCCTCCTTGTCAACAAAAACCACACATTTGTTCTGTGGGACAATTTGTAAACTCTTTTAACTTCTATTGTTAACTAGAATTCCTTAAAATTCTTAAAATTCCTTTCCTGATAACTATTATTTTATTGATTTGGCATCAATAGATTTTTTAAAAATAGGTCAGATGAGAACTGGTTTAATTGCACAGTGTATCCTCATCCAGCTTTTGTCCTTGAAAACAGATTAGTAATCTGAACCTAATTTTGACAAAGAGATCAATTTTTCATAATGGAAAAGGATCACTCCTTAAAATTTCCACAACTTGTATATAATATCCCTCTAAGACCATTCAGCTCACTAAGCAAACTTCAGATAATTAATTTTATTTTTAAGTATTAATAAAAGAGAATACTTTATGTAAGGGATAGGATTTATATTAGCTACCTGGATTCAATTTCCATGTGTAGGTTCCATTATGAAGGAATAAATTGTCATTTTCTTTTACAAATCAATCTCCAATGAAATTAGTCCTTATGAATCAATCCACCTGAGTCCAATCACTTTCAGATTAAAAAAAAAATTAAATTTCCCAACCTGCTAATTTGAGAATTTGGCCCTAGAGCATTGTGAGCCAAACCTGGGGTTTCTTAATTAACAATCCGTAACACTGAGGACTCTTCAAACACTTAGTCGGAAAAACTAGACAATTTAATTAATTCCTTTAAGCTATTAATCAATTAATTCAATCTTTAAAAAAAAGAACTTGAGCTGGTTGCTTCATGTTGAAAAATGAAATCACCCAATTTTTATTTAGTTTGTTTTATTGGCTTTGGTTTTGAGTTTGCTTTTCTTTTCAACCACTTATGTTGGTTTTGGACAGACACAAGTGTAGTAGAGTATTGGCTCATAACAAAAGAGGAATATTGAGGACTTGGAGATATTTACAAAGGAATTTTTTTTTTTGCAGGGCAATGGGGGTTAAGTGACTTGCCCAGGGTCACACAGCTAGTAAGTGTCAAGTGTCTGAGGCCGGATTTGAACTCAGGTAGCCCTGAATCCAGGGCTGGTGCTTTATCCACTGCGCCACCTAGCTACCCCCTACAAAGGAATTTTTAAAGACATACTGCATCAGAAAGCAAGGCTGAGGAAGAAAGATCTTTTTGTTTTATTTTCTCCAGCAGTACCTCAAGGATTCATAACTTCATTGTCAGTCAGAGAATATTATTAAGGATATATATTCAGGAAGGTTTAGCTCCTCTGGTGTGGGGGCTTGCCAATATCTTTTCAGAGCTGCTCATTCACATTTGGTATCCTCCTTCATCCAACCCTCACCTGTGACTCCAAGAAGTTATAACATGTGTAACAGACACACCCTGGTTAACCACAGCTAAACCAAGTTGAGGTTAACCTACAGGCCTTAAACTGGTAGATGTCTACACTAAGCATGTGAAGGTTTTTACCCAGGAGAATGGGCTGATGAGAATAATTTTTTCCAATGTGCATGGAAACAGCTATAGAAGGCTCTGTGAAAAATTTAGACCTTGTCAGGAATCTAAGACACTAAGGTATTCCACTGCACCCCAGGCCATCATCAGTTGTCTTGACTTTTGTCCTGCCACTGGAATTTAATGACTGGAAGAAAGCAAGAAGCTGGTGACTGTGCAACTCTGTCTCTCTTAAATCTAATTCATGCACAAATTAAAATATTACTTGTTATGACATTGGTCCTCTTTAAAACAAAACAACAATGACATTAAGATCTGGCTATGTGTCAGTCACTTGTTAAGACCTGGAGATAAAAAGAAAAAAAAAAGATAGTCCTTGTTTTTTAACAGCTCACAGACTAATAGGGAAGACAACATGCAAACCTATGAGCAAACATGCTATATGCAGTATAGATTGTAAGTAATCAGCAGAGATACTTTGTGAGGTATGTTCTGGAACCCACAAAGATTATAACTCTTCCCATGTTTTTTACAATGTTTCATAAGTTGCTTGGGGCAAAGAGGGTGGAGTTACTGAAGTTTCTTAGAAAATGTCCTGTTTTTAACGTATAGAAAACACAGAAATTAACAAAACAAAAACAAAAACAAAACAAAACTTTGAGGCACCACAATATGGAAAAGAAACATGACCCATAAGAAAAGAGGAATTAATTTGGAATAAGAGGAGTTGGCTAGCCGTGTGTGACCTTAAGAAAGTCAGCAGCAAAGGAATGGAGAAATAGCACTCACTGGAGTCAAAGGACATAAACTCACAAATCACCTCTGCCATTTCCTCCCTGTGTGATCGTGGGCTACAGTGTCCTCATTTGTAAATTGAGGGGATAGGACTAGATAACATCTGAGGAAACATCAATGCTACATCTATGTTCCTGTGTTTGAAAGGATTGTAGAAATATATTTTTCCCCTCCCTTAAACTGAAGAGGAAGAAATCATCAGAGCATTAGTCTATAAAGATAAACTCTCTGGAAAGGGTTTAAAAAAGGTAAATGAATATTCTACTGTAATCCTTTCTGGCTCTAGTTTCCTTGCTATGAAATGAGGTTAGGTAAAAGTGGGAGTTCTTAACCTTTTTTCTGTGTCAGAGATCTTCCAGTTAGAAGTAGAATGAAACAAATAGACCCCTTTCATATGAAAATTCAAAAAGCAAAATATACAGGATTAAAAGAAATGATGTTAAAATATAATTGTCAAAATATTCTTAAAAGCAAGTTCACAGACCTCCGTGTTAAGAACCCCTGGATGAGATGACCCCTGAGGTCCTTTTTATTGGTTTATAATTCTCTTGGTCTATAATTCACTGTCTGCTAGAGAGGGCCAGTGAACTTGAAGGACAAAGCATAAAATTAAGTGTTCTCCCTGAATCTCTGAAGCTCTGTGCCATTCTCATATTTGTCTAGAGCCAGGGAAAGGTTGAATTGATAATCCCTGCTGCTTGAGGGGAAGGGGTTATCAATTTCAAAGAAGAGAAATAGAGTTTCTCTCTTGGCTCTGGTGGTAGTTTATATGTACTGCTATTCCCTGCTTATCTCTGGTTTTACAGACACAGTGGGTACAAACCAAAGACAATAGGAAAAAATGCAGGACAGAAAACACCAATTAGTTGAAGCTAATTCAATCTACTAAATTCAACTCAATTCTGGGTTTTAGAATAAGTTATTTTCCTTAATTAAAAACAATTAATTTTCATATGCAGGCACTAAGTTCCAATGGTTTTTTCTTTTACATTTAAAGATTTTAACCTAATGATAATTTCTTTCTTCATATGAATACTTTAACTTCTGAATTTTCTATCAAAATTTGACATAGAACTTCTATGGATCAAAAGGATTAAAAGATTTTACAGGATTCTAAAAATTCCTTTATGAAATTTTGGATAAACTCATCTGTATTATTTTTGTTTAGTCGGTGGTATAGAATTTCAGTATTTAATTGGAAAACCATGCTACAGCCAAAGTGTTTCCCAAACTTGGTATTCTTCCTTTCAGGTTCAAGTCTTTGTCTACCTAATGGTTTTCAATACTTGGAATTTCTTCTACCTCACTTCCAACTCTTAGAATCCTTTGCTTGCCTTAAGTATATGTAAAATAAAGGAGTCATTTCATACTCTCTCTTAAAGATTAATTCTCTATCCTTCATCAAATAATCTCATATTTACTTGTCTGTGTATTAATTATATCTCCAAGTAGAATGTAAGATCCTTAAAGATAATAACTGCTCCTGGTTTGTACATTGTTTTTCTCCACCATTATATATAACAGGTCCTTAATAAATGTATTTGAATTGACTTACAGGGCAAAAAGTGACCTTAGAGATAATCTAGATTAATTACTCCTCCTTTTTTTTTTTTTAAACAGATGGGGAGGTTGAAATTCAGAAAGAATTGTTTGGTTACCTAAATTCATGCAATGTATCATGGGCATTGTTAGAATGAGCACAAAAGATCTTGATTTCCAGTGCTCTTCCCAATACTCTAAAAGCCTAGTGAAAATGAAAAAGAAAAAATGAAGATTCATCGTTACTAATGCATTCTATTAAAATTAGAATGCTCAAAGATTACATATTTTTTTAAAAAATTAACATAGTCCTTTAACATATTATCTTCAGAAACATTGGTTACCCTTATAGATAAGTTCACATGTATATACTCTGTGTGTGTATGTGTGTGTTTTTCCTATAAATAATTTCAAAATAAATTATTTGGTCAAATGTAAAGTCTTATATCTGTTAACAAAGACAATGTGGAGCATAGCAGTTTTTTTTTTCTAAAAAAAAAAATAGAAAATCTCTTTGTTTTAGTGGACTTCATACTACCCAGTGTGATAGGCAATAAATAAATAAATAGATAGATAGATAAATAAATAAATAAATAAATAAATTTAAAGGTTGCATTAAGACACAATCCATAGCAGGGGTAGCCTGGGCAAGTCACTTAACCCTCATTGCTCTGAAGAAAAAAAAAAAGACAATCCATAGAAATAGAGAGTTCTGCTGTACTCTGCTCCTATAAATCTCTATCTGGTTTATTGTGTTCAGTTCTGGGTGCCAGATTTTAAAGACATTTACAAACTAGAAAGTGCCTAGAAAAGTAATTATAAAGAGACTTAAATTCTTGTGAAGACAGAATGATGAAAAGGGGTAGGTTGAAACTGGAGAAGAGAAGAAGGCTGGGGGGTTGGGGGGAAGGGATGGGCTTAATAGTGATCTTCTAATTATTTGAAACATTCTTCTACGGAAGAGCTATTAGACATTTTTTCTGCATAGCCCTATGGGACATATCTAGGATTTGTGGGTAGAAATTTTAAAAGATTTCTGCTTCATCTAAGTAAAATTTAAAATATTAAATTAAATTAAAAACTTCCCAACAATTGGTTTTATTCTTATATGGAAAGGTATTTCTTGGGACTTTGGGTGATCGCTTTCTCTAGTGGTCTCCAAAGAAAGGCTGTATGATGAATTGTCAGTCATGTTATAGAGATGATTCCTGTTTTTAAAGAGATCCGTCTAGCTTCCCTCCATTGTTGCCCTTCCCAACACAGATACTGTGATACATTGATTTTTTCTTTATGCCTACTTGCAAATAATTAAATAAATCAAAAATATTTTATGAGATACTTATTTTATTTGAAAAAGTTTAAAATAATATTCTTCTGTTCTTTGACACTGGCTATCCTGCATGCTTGGTATATTCCACCTCATAACCATTATCTCTTGAAATTCTGACTTTTCTAAGAGCTACTGTGGTGGGATGCAATACTTTAAATTGGAAAGAACTTAATTCAAATCTTTCCTCAGGTAAAGTATGACCCTGAGAAAGTCACTTAACTTTGTTCACTCTGAGTTTCTTCATTTGTAAAATGGGTTGAATAATAGTATCTCTCTCACACGGTTATTTTATGGAGAACAAATATGTCAAGTGTATAATGTATAAAAAGTTATCTAGTAATACTATTATTAATTGAATTCCAGTAGGGACCAACTATATGCATCATTTTGTAATTTTTCCATCTATTAATGCTCTCTCTCAATCACCTTATATTTATTATATATAATAAAGGGAAACCTGAGTTCAAACCCTGCCTCAGACACTTATTAGCTCTGAGACCCTGGGCAAGTAACCCAACATCTCTCAGCCTCAATTTTTTCATCTGGAAAGTGGGGATTATAGTAATACATAACTTACAAGATTGTTGTGAGGATAAAATGAAGTCATCTACAAAGTTCTTAGCAAATTTTAAACATAACTATTATGTTATACAAACTTACTTACACATACTCTAATGTCTTAAAACAACACTGAGATTTTTGGGACACCATGAATATATGCATATGTTTTTTTCTATAAAAAGCTAGATATGTACATGTTTAGCCTGATAAAATATTAACTCTTTGAAGACTGGGACTGTTCCTTTTCTTCTTCATATTCCTAGCATATAAAAGTTGATTAATAACTATTTGTGGCTTGATATAAAGCAGTATAATTTCATTTAGCTATTATAAAATGAGAGAATAGAATTATTGTCAGAATTTTATTTCTAGGATGTTATTGTTGTTGCCAAAAGAAGAGCTTTAATCTGTCGCCCCAAATTTGAACTGCAGTGTATTCCTAAAGGCTATTTTTTGTTTGTGATCTATGAATTAGAGGAGAAAAATCAAATTACTTTTTACAAAGCAAAAACATTGAAGCCACTAAGTAACAAAAAAGCCTCCAAACAACAGTTCTCCAAACAACAGAAATCCTTAAGAATTTTAATCTCTTTGCATATTTGGGAAGGCTGGTTTAGACCTGTGAAGCCCAATTAGGACATCAATTATATTTTCAAACATGTTTAATGATAACCTTATTTGTAAGACAGGTTGAACACATAAAAAGATCTGGAAGAAAATTTGTTATGCACATTTTGGAATCAAGATAGGTTCTCATTTAAGACAAAGTTTCTTTAAGAAAATTATTTTGAATTCCATGAGTACCAGTCAGCACCCCACCCCACTCAACTTTCACCACAAACCCTATCACACATACTCCTACAGAAAATAAAATGATATCATCTTGGAAAGTATAACTGTGTTTGAAAAACAACAATTTCTTCCTGACTATTTTTGAAAGGAAAATTAGAAACTATTCAAAACATGTACAAGTATATTAAAGGAAAATGGTTAGCCAGAGGCAAGACTTGCTTCAACAACTTCACTCCTTTTCTTGGGTAAAACTTATTTCCAATTACTGAGCTCCATGAAAATTCAAGACTATGCAAATATTCTAAGAACATTCTCAGTGTGCCACTTTAAATTTAACGCTAGCCTCTTATTGGCCTATCACATATCCCAGTGAAGTATATACACCACATTGCAATAGGAGAATGGCTTAATCATCTTTCAACGAACCTTAAATACTTTCCTAAATCTTACCCATCATTAATTTCATAGACAAACATTTTATCTTCCTAGTTTTGTTTAAATATAATTCTCAGCCTTTGATCTAATATAATTTAAGGTACATCAAGATGGAACTTGGCAAAGTCATCTCCTGAAAAGAAGTATTTAGTGCTTCAGTTCCTGAAGAGGCACATCACAGACATATTACTTTGGCAAGAGCAGGTACTGTACAACCTGTTAGACTACAGGAAATAAAGGAGATACTTTTTAAAGGAAAGGACCTGGAGTAGCACAGAAATGTTCCTGTAAAGGATGTTCAACTTGCATTACCATATGGCTTTCTTGGAAGGATTCCCATGTATATTAACTATATTCTTGGCCCTTGGAGCTCTCTTTGAATCTACGACATGATTAGGCTCCTTTGAAGATGCCTGAATGGGTTTAGTATTGAAGGTAATATGACTTTGCCACACCTTGAATCTAAAAAAATCACTGACATTTGCAATAAAAAGTAGTAGTAAGAGAATCAAAATAATTCATCCCTATATAGTAGAACTGCCCATAACTACAGGTGCATGCATGTGCGTTTTACATTTATATGCACATACATACATGCATATGGGTATGAATGTATAGACAGTGTATCTGTGCATATGCATATGTACATAGGCATATATGTATATATAGGTATATGTGACTATAGAAGAGACAGAAAGAGAGAAAGAGAGACAGAGACAGAGACAGAGACAGAGAGAGATGGATTGTTTGAACTTGTTATCTCATCAGTATGGGAAACTCAAGGAAATTCTCTCTGCCAATGCAAGTTGGCAACTGTTTCACTACTTATAATCTTGGAGAGCTGTTTGAAGCACTGAGAAATTACCAGACATGCCAGGTTCACACAGGTAGTACGTGTAAGAGGTAAGATTTGAAGCCAGGTGTATTCTTGGCTGAAAGCAGGCTATCTATCCCCTCTTCTATGCTGTATCTGTAACCATAAATGCTTATTAACTATATAACACAATTAATGTATTATTCTTTATTTGATATGTGTCTTCCACTAATTTGTGAAAAAAATTAGCAAAAAATATTTCTTTTAATTTTTTGTATTTATATAAGTAACTTAGTACAAACAAAACCAAATTTCAAGAGGCATTTTAAAAAATCACTGCTATAATATACTTTGCTCCTACATTCAAATTAATCAATGAAACCATTAAGAAAAAATTCTTCCAACTTAGTCTAATTTGAAATGTCATTTCCAAAACTCAGAAGAAGTCCAATTTGAGCATAAATGTTAAATCTTAAAACAATAGAAATTCTAGGAATTGCTCATCTCCTTTTTATCTCTTTGTAGTTGTATGACATTGAATATTGACCATGATAAGCTACATACTGTGGAGGAGGAGTATCATTTTTTTTTGGTTTTCATTGAATGGTATTGGTGTTAAAGAATAAGACCATGATTAGATATCATTTGTTTCTTCCTCCTCCACCATTTTCCCCACTACTGTCACCCTTATTGTGAAGAGAACAGCAAGTAGATCTATGGAGAGAGAAATAAACGATATTATCATCACCAAATATCTTGTCAGATAGTTTTGGGTTAATTTCCTGACACTCTTTTCATGGTTTATATTAAATCGGTTTTAAAAGTTTATATTTAAATTCCTAATATTACTGCATTTTCAAAACATTAATAAAAATGTTTCTCAAATGCTAATTGTACATAACCAACTCAGTATATTCTTTATTATATTTCATATTGACCAATTTGAACTATATTCTCTGTACTAGTCAGACCTCATCTAGAATAAGAGTTCAAATCCAGCCTCTGACACTTGACACTTACTAGCTGTGTTACCCTGGGTAAGTCACTTAACCCCCATGGGCATCAAATATTTGTTGAGAAAAATCAGAGATAACCATGTGTTTGATCTTCTTCTCAGTGCTTTAAAGCATTTTTATCATTGTAATCTCCTCTTGTCACAGAGGGAAGAATATTCTTTCTTGATTAATTGTTTGTTTGTTTGTTTTGTTTAGTTTTTAATTCTCAAGGACATTCAGGCACTTTCTCCCTTCCCCCACTCCCTTTTCCCTCACCTGAGAAAAATTCAACTATGCTGTGAAGCAATGTCCTAGGTATAAAGGGGTCTTTGGAGAATGATTTCGTCATGCCTAAGAAAAGTGTTAGGAAGTTTGTCCTAGAACAAGGGTCCATGAACTTGGTTTAAAAAAAAAAACAAAAGCATAATTTTCACTAACCTCCAACTGAAAGCTAGCATTTCCTCCAATTATGAATACAGGCCATAAACCAGAGTAGTATAAACTGTACCCATGATTTTGTCACCAATAGAAATCACAATTATTTTCATGCCACATTGCAGTTTTCATAGACATCTTAAAATATCAAGTAAGCTCACCAGGACTTTGAAATCGCTATAGTTATTAGACCTATTGTTAGAACATATCAGCCACCTTTCCTGCAGATACTTATGCAATAAACCTTTGTGCCTAGAAGTGGTTTTGCCATCAAATGAAGACACATATTTTTTTATTAGCTACTCAAACATCTATATCAGTTTCCAATATTTTGTATCCATAGTCGTTTCTTCATCAATATAGGCAAGTTATTTTCACTATTCACATTCTGTAAAACTGGGCAGTTCAAATGAAAATCCCTAATTCTTTTTAAGATAGGGAGGCCTTTATAATGAATAGTCATTTGGACTAAAAATATAGAATAGGTAATTTCATGCAAATCTGTTGGTTAAAATAACTCTATCACTAACAGATTGTGTAGAGGTATGGATTGTACACCACATTGTGGGTTCTGTGATTAGAGAGGTGGGTGTTTTTTTCATATATTTGATTATCTCTTTAAGTAGATTGATCTTGGGGAGGGGGGGAAATTACTATTGTGGCGTAATTCAAAAAGCCTGGGGGCAGCTAGGTGGCTCAGTGGATAAAGCACTGGCCCTGGATTCAAGAGGACCTGAGTTCAAATGCGGTCTCAGACACTTGCCACTTACTAGCTGTGTGACCCCGGGCAAGTCACTTAACCCTCATTGCCCTGCAAAAACAAAACAAAACAAAAAGCCTTATGGAATTCTAGTTTTTCTTGTGAACTTGGATTTTAAATGTTTGTAACCCCCCCCAAAATAGAAATTTATGAGATATTCAATATGACCTTAATATATATGCATATTGCCTTGTCAAGGATCATGCTACATTGTAATGCTCTTATTCAAGCCAAGCAGTAACAGCCTTCCCACTGATATGTCCTTAAAAGATAAAACTTAACTTTTATATATCTATTTTTAAAATATGGTCATCTTGTTATATATAAAATACACTAATAAAAAACCATGAGTGTTATTAAATCATACATTTTTTATTATTTTGATAACTGTATTTAATAAAACTGATTTAATTATAAATATGCCTTAGAAACAATAGATTGAGAAGGGGTCTATAGGCTTTACCAGACTGCCAAAGGTGTCAATGACACTAGAAAAAGATTATTAATCTCTGGTCTAATTGGATACCCTGAGATTTGCTTCTTACTTTCTACCCCAAACCTAAGAAAACCAGGATAAGACCAGGGTGTTTTACTGTTGCTCTCACAACAGGGTGGCATGAGATCAGTAATTCACAGATAGTGCTTAAATCTCCTTAGTAGCTATGAAAATTTAATATACATACATATATATGTATATATATGTATATATATATGTATATGTATGCATAATATATATACAGAGAGAATTATGTATGTATGCACTATTTGTATTTTCAGCTTGTGGAGTTAATGTTGCTGTCAGAATTTCAATTCCTGAAGTGTTTTGCTTCTCTGTGTTTAAATTGGCAACGTAAATGTTGCTTCACCCACAGTTTTGCATCTAATTGCCTAGGATTTAATATTAAGGAAAAAGTAATTTCTTTAGAAATATGTATTTGAAAATATACAGAGAATGATATCATGTAGGAGGAATTTGGGGAAAAAAAAAAAAGGGTACAAAGCAACTCCAGCAGTTAATGTTTAGCTTTCTTATTTTCCACTAAAATGATTTTCCCCTCATGGCTCATTATAATTCCAGTTAAGAATTTATTATTGATGGAAATTTGGGGCATATTTCATCTTAAATCTCTTAAGGAATCAAATAGCAGTTGGTGTTGACAATTCTTTTTTTAAAGTAACAATCTTTTAAAACTAAGTGTGACAAAATGAGTAAATAGAAAAATAGCTTGGCAGCAGAATGCTTTGGTTTAAACTATGAACTCTTTGCTAAAGCTTCAGAAAGATAATACTTTTGGTTGAGTTAGACACTTGCAGTAGTTCAGTTACTCCCTGCTTGTAAATTAAGTACCTTGGGAAGCTACATTAGGCCTTTGGGATCCCAGGGTTCTGTTTAATTCACTGAAGCTGTAATTTACTAAATAGTGCTCTGGTGGCCTACAAGAACTAATGAAACCTCCCAAGGTGCCTCACTTAAAATTGGGAAGCAGTTTGGACACAGGAGCAATCTGTTTCTTTTATCAAAAATAGGTTTAAAATTGAAAATGCATTGCTGGAAAAAAATATTTTCAAAACATCCATGGTGGTGGTAAAACAACAACAACAAAAAAGTCATTGAAATAGGAAAAAAGTCAGCATAACTCTATTTTGGAATAAACTAATCAATCTGATCATTTGGAGCATCTTCATATTATTTCTAAAAAATACTTTCTTAATAAGTTATTTTATATACCTTATGTCTATATGCATATAAACATATGCACTAAAATTGAGGTCAGGAAAGCCTGGGTTCAAATCCTTCTGCCAACATTAACTACAGATTTTTAACTTCATAAAGCTTTGATTTTCTCAAAAGTAAAAGGGGTTTAACAATATAGGTAATGGGGCAGCTAGGTGGCGCAGTGGATAGAGCACCGGCCCTGGAGTCAGGAGTACCTGAGTTCAAATCTGACCTCAGACACTTAACACTTACTAGCTGTGTGACTCTGGGCAAGTCACTTAACCCCAATTGCCTCACTTAAAAAAAAAAAAAACAATATAGGTAACACTAACCTCTGTAAAATGAAGTGGAGAAAGAAATGGAAAACCACTGCAGTATCTTTGCCAAGAAATTCCCAAGTGGGGTCACCAAGAGTTAGACACAACTGAAATGACTGAACAACAAAAATTAACCTAACAAAGTTGGTGTAAGTTTCAAATTGTGATCATGTTTAAAAACCCCTTTGTAAATTTGAATATATAATAGAAATGTTAGTTATTAATATTTCTGGAGAGTCTGATTTTTTTTTTTAGAAATCTCTTCCTTCTTTTGAGCAAAAACAGAAATAGAACAAGTTTGAAATGGAACTATCGATTTGCTAAAAAGGGCTTCATACATCTTAAAGTGCTTTACAAATGTGTGTTTTTTTATTGTCATTATTGTTTTTCAACAAGAAACTGCAAAACTATCACATATATCTGTGAAAGAAGGCTTTCTCCTTCTACCTCAATGCAAGTGCCTTTCCTCTAAGAGTACTTCCAATTTACCCTGTGTATATCTCTTCTCTACTTACTTATTTGAAAGTTTTCTCCTTGCCTTAGAAAATGAGTTAGTGAGTTCCCAGAGGGCAAGGTTTTTTCCTTCATTTATATCTTCACCTACCTAGCACATATTAAGCACTTAAAAAAAAAAAGTTTGTTAACTTTACTTGATATAATTGACATTTCAGTATGGAGGTCTCACACACAACTCCAAGAAAAAATTCTATAGTATTGTTATGGGCCTAGCACCCCAGAAGTTTTCTGGGGTACATCAAAGAACCTTCTCCTTGAGAAACTAAACCAAAGGACAGACACACCTAAAGAGATAAGTGCCACTGGATCAGAACTGAGCTAGCCCCAGGACCACCACCTTTCATTCCAGTCTCCCCCATCCCTGGAGAGATAAGATCAGGTGTGGCTGCTGCCTTTGTGGTGGGAGGAGGAGAGAGATGGCTTGAAAGATCAGAAACCACCCCTCACCCAACTCCACCTCAGTAAGGGAACTTTCCACAGTCAGATGATCACTCCCATCATTCCTCTAAAAAGTATCTGCCTGACTCCTGCTGGAGGAGATAGGTATCTCAGAGCCACACCTATGTGCCATGCCTTGTCCCCATGAGAAGTCCAAGGATTTCTCTCTTGGTTTCCTTTCCCCAGCCTCTAAATAAACTATTATCTTATTCTATTGGATTTGTGTGCAAGAGGGTATAATTCATTAAAGAGGAATTCCTAAGGATCCCAAACCCCAACCCCTATCCCTATCCCAAACCCTCCACCTATTTCCCCATAACAGTATATAAAAAATTAGTATGACTTCTTTACACAAGTAATCATGCCTCAAAATCCAAAATTAATTCTTTTTTTTTTTTCCTACTGACATGGGGCTTGGGACATATCTAGGAACTAAGGGACTATTAAAGTTTAAACTGGCCAACTAAATATCAGGCTATACATATCTAAGAAGTTAAGGGAGAATAAATTCTATAGCAGGAAAGTCAGTTAAGGGTGGCTACTACTGAGCTAGGAGACAGAGATAACTCCAGAAGTCAGGACTATCATTCCAAAAGAAAAATCCTTCAGACTCTAAGGAATCTTTCCCCACTCCACCCCCAAAAGGAACTTTCCATTGTCAGGTGATCACCCCATCTACCCTCTATAAAAGCTTTGGCCTCTTTTTCCTGAGTCTCCTCCCCTTGAGTGGAAGTCTTTATTTCCCTCTAGGTCACTTTCCCTAGTGACCAAATAAAATACCATTTTTATTCTAATTGGACTGTGTTCCAGAGTTGTAGTTCTTTTTTTTTTCCTTTTTTCTTTCTTTTTTTTGTTTGTGAGGCAATTGGGATTAAGTGACTTGCCAAGGTCACACAGCTAGTAATTGTCAAGGGTCTGAGGCCAGATTTGAACTCAAATCCTCCTGAATCCAGGGCCGGTGCTCTATCCACTGTCCTACCTAGCTGCCCCAAGAGTTGTAATTCTTTAAAAAGGAAGACCCTAAATTCTAGCCCATACCATAAGGACCCCCACCACCTATTTCCCCTGTAGTACTACCAATCTGCTAAAACAGTATTCAACTATCTGAAGGGAGAGGTAAACATTTTGAAGGTGAACATTTGTGTTAGGTAGAAAAGAACGATACAGTTACATTTTAAGTACCTAAACAACAATTTTACAAGAGTTCGAGAAATTAAATATATAACCCTCCATAAAACACCCCTGCAATGTTTTTTAAGCGAGTATGCTCATATCCTTGTTTCCTTAATCCCCTTTCCCACATTCTCAGATCCCTAAGGGCATGAACTGTGTCTTTGTTTTATATCTTCTCAAGTAGGGAAAGAGTAATGAATAGGTCCTTAATGTTTGCTAAATGAATGAATATAACATCTTTAATAAGCATTGTTTAGATATAGTCATGGTAATGGCTATAAGACATTCCATTTTAACTAATGGAAAGATCTGGGAAGAGATGGCCTCAAGGCTCCTGAAGTCATGCACAATTAAGACACAGAGCCTCTTTCAACCTCAGTCTCCCTTTATGTAAAATAGAAGAAAAATAGCTCTTTCACTACATATCTCACGTAGTTTAGGAGTGTATCTTATATAGTGAAGAATTTAAGAATAAACACATTTGTGTATCTTAGTACTATGTAAATGTGAATTATTGTCAATGCTACCAAGAAGAAAACCACTGTCTAATCTAAATCTTACATCTGCCCCAGGGCCTAGCAAAGGATTTTGCACCAAGAAGGTGCTCAATAAATGCTTGTCATATAAATGTGTGGTCATTCTTAGTAAAAACCCTATTCATCTTTCTCTAAAGCCTTGGAACTCTATTATCTAAGAAAGTAGCCAGAGTATATATCTAAAAACTAGCTATAGCATCAGAAGTCCCCATAACTCATTGGAAATGTCATGGGGTACAGAGAACCCTAGAAGTTCTTTGGGGCACATCAAGGAACTTTCTCTTTGAGAAATTAAACAAGCAGACAGATAACGCCTAGAGAGATAAGCGGGACCAAATCAGACTGAGATGGCTTCAGATTCCCACCCTTCATTCTGATCTCCCTTGGGTGTGGCTGCAGCCTTTGTGTCCTGGAGAGCCACCCCTCACCCAATTCCTCTAGTCACCACCAGTGGGGCATGGTCCTCCCTCACTAAAGGAACTTTCCACAGTCAAAAGGTCACCCTCCCCCGATCAGTCCTCTATAAAAGTACCTGCCATTCTCCTGTTTGAGGAGATTGGTACCTCTGAGCCACGTGCTTTGTGCCTATCACTCCATGAGAAGTCCAAGGATTTTCTGTCATGGTTTCCCTTCCCCCCACCCTTCCCTTCCCTTGCCCCTAAATAAACTACCATCTTATTCTAACTGCTTTTGTGTGCAAGAGGGTGTAATTCTTTAAAGAGGAATTCCTAAGAACCCCAAGCCCTACCCAACCCATACCCCATTTCCCCCCATTAGAGAAAGCTGTTTAAATGTACTTAATGCTATGGTCTAGCCCAGGGATATTAAACTTGTTCATCTCAAGTATTCCTTCAGTATTTATATGAAACTGTTATGGGGAAAATGGATGGGGGTTTAGGGTACGGTTTCTTAGCAATTACTCTTTAAAGAATTACACCCTCTTGCACACAAATCCAATTAGAATAAAATAATAGTTTATTATTTATTAATAATAGTGCTAGGGAAAGGAAACCAAGAGAGAAGTCTTGGGACTTCTTCTCATGGGGAGAAGGCATGGCACAGAGGTATGACTCTCTGAGATACCTATCTCCTGGAGCAGGATATAGACAGATACTTTTATAGAAGACCACTTGTGGTCCCATAAGGTGATCATCTGACTGTGGAAAGTTCCCTTATCAGGGGAGGACCATCCCCCACTGGTGGTGGCTGGGGAAAGTTGGGTGAGGTGTGGCTCTGGATATCTCAAACGGTCTCTCTCCTCCTCCCTCCACAAAGGCCACACCTAATCTTATCTCCCAGAGGGGTGGGGGAGACTGGAATGAAGGGTGGTGGTCCTGGAGCTAACTCAGTCCCAGTTTGGTGCCACTTATCTCTTTAGGTGTGTCTGTCCTTTGGTTTAGTTTCTCAAGGAAAATGCTCTTTGATTTAGCCCAGAAAACTTCTGAGGTATCCAGAATCACATTTTAAAATACATTGAAAAATACATATTATGAAAAGTATTAGAATATGGTTATCAAAATATTTTTAAAAGATAACTTCAGGGGCAGCTAGGTGGCACAGTGGATAGATCACTGGCCCAGAAGTCAAGAGGACCTGAGTTCAAATTTGACCTCAGACACTTGACACTTACTAGCTGTGTGACCATGGGCAAGTCACTTAGCCCTACTGCCTCACCATTAAAAAAAAAAAAAGATAACTTTAGGGAGCCTAGTTTAAGAACATTTGTTCGAACCCCTTTGAAAAATAATTCTATAGAGGGTCAAGAATGAGAGAGAGAGAAGCAGAAGCAGAAATAGAGAAAGAAAGTGAGACACAGAGAGAAGACAGATAAAGAAGCAGAGAGAAAGATACTTCTGCAAGTACATATCTATATATGTACACATACACTTGTGGATAAGATATTTATTGTGCATTTACGGAATGTGTGTGTAAAATATGAACTGAATTTGTGTACTTCAACTGTGACTGAGGAAGTTATCTTTACTAATGATAGAGGTCAGTACCTTCTCTGCAACTATAGCTTTAGAATATTGCCTAAAGCACTGAGGATGTTATATGACTTCATCAGGGCCCAAAGCCAGTTAGTGTTAGAGATGGGACTTGGAACCAGGTGTTTCTGGCTCATATCCTTAAAACTGGGTCATATATGTTATTTAGAGTGTGCTTAATAAATGCTTGTTGAATGACAATATATACTACACATACAGAAAACATCCTTGAGACTAATTATTTCTACAATGTTCACACTACCCTGAATTGAATGTGTTTCAATCATTTTGATGACTACAGCTAGAAAAGAAATCCTTTTTGTGGTATGTTATTAATCCCTTTCTCAGTCTGATAAAGTGTATGAATCCTTTCCCAAGATCCCCTTTATAAGATATTTTTTTAAAAATTGATTGCAAAAAGAAACCAATTATATTGAAATACTTATAAATTTTTAAAGTTCACAGACACCTAGTTAAGAATACATGATAAAGACATCATTTATTAATATAATTATAGTCATTCATTCAATAAGCATTAAGCATCTATATCTACAGATCTACAGATAGAAAGATGATAGAAAGATAGGTAGATAGAAAAATAGATGATAGATAGGTAGATAAATAATAGAAAAATTTCTCTTTGATTCCCTATAGCATTAATTTCCAAAGTGTCTCTAGAGATGTTCTTGAGTGATATGCCTTTATTTTTTTTTTCTGCAGGGTGATAGTGTTATGGGATTGCAGTGGGACCCCAAGAGACTTAAAGATCTCAACCCCCAAGGAATCTTTAAAACTTTCCCAAGGGAAAAGCACCTGAGGAATAAAGTGGGATTGAACATGACCCAGACACACTGAGAAGTAATATCAAGGTCTGCAGGATATGGATGAATTCTGAATATCCTAATGATACCCCATTATTCAAAGATCTCCTCTTAGTTATCTGGATACAAAAAACCAAGTCTTCTTTTACTCCAGTGGGATAGCTTTCCACAGTGATCTGTCCCCTAGCTATATTTTCCTCTCTCCTAATAAGTCTCTTTTCATTTCATGATTTCTGATGAGTCTCCAATTCTTTGGGTGAGCTAGCACCATGATCCAGATCTCAAGTGCCCCCGACAACATTAATTCTTACTGTTCTAGCTATCATAAAAGTATAAAGGTAACTGACTTGATTAGACAATAGAGTTCTGGATCCATATGAAACATATTTTAAGAAGAATAATGCATTTAACCCACATTTGCTAAGCATCTCTTGGTTACAAAGTCTAATACTAAGTCCTGGGGCAGAGATCGGTGTTAGATTAGACATGTTATCTGTTCTATGGAAATAATAACAGCAGCTCTTATTCTTTTTTTTCTTTTCTTTTTATTTTCAGTTCCATATTCTTTCCCTCTCTCCATTCTTTATACCACCAGTTGATAAGACAAGAAATACAATACCAATTATATCTACAAAGCCATGAAAACATATTTCCAATTTACTATATTGGGAGGGGGAGGCAGCAAGAAAAATAAAGGGAAAAATATGTTTCAATCTAAACTCTGAAAATATCAGTTCTCTATATAGGGAAGGATAGCATTTTACATCATGAGTCCTCCTGATTTGTGAAAGTATTAAAGGAATAGATGAGTGGAACAGGAAAAAAATGGGAAAAGAAATGAGAGTGATACAAGAAAATTATAAGAAGAGAACAGTTTGGCAAAAGAGGCACAAATATATAGTAAAGAAAATGACACTTTTAACAAATATAATTGGTCTAATGGTAAAGAAGGAAACAAAAATTAACTGAAGAAAAGAACTCTTTAAAATGCAGAATAGGTCAAATGAAAAAAAAGGAACAAAAGCTCAATGAAGAAAATAAGTCCTCAAAACTCTAACAGGAAAGTGGAAGCTAATGACTCCATGACATATCAAGAAACAATAAAACAAATTCAAAAGAATGGGAAAAAATAGACAAAAATGTGAAGTATGTCACTGGATAAACAGTTGACCTGAAAAATAGACCAAGAAGAGATAATATAAGATTTAACAGATTACCTGAAAGCCATGATCAAAACTGAATATAATTGGGGCGGCTAGGTGGTGCAGTGGATAAAGCACTGGCCCTGGATTCAGGAGTAACCTGAGTTAAAATCTGGTCTCAGACATTTGACACTTATTAGCTGTGTGACCCTGGGCAAGTCACTTAACCCCCATTGCCCTGACAAAAAACTAAAATAATCCTTCAGTGGGGAAAAAAATGGATATTTAATGAAATAGAGGACTTGGTTCAAAGAAGGAATAATACATATATATATATATATATATATATATATATATATATATATATATATATGTGTGTGTGTGTGTGTGTGTGTGTGTGTGTAATCAGTTGTATATAGAAATGTAACTTACCCAATAGGAAAATAAGAAAGGAAAGGAGATAAGAGAAAGGTGGGGGGGATGATAAATGGGGGGGGGACCAATGAAGGGAAGCATTAATTTGAAGCAAAATGAAATGTTGAGGAGGGACAGTATGAAAAGAGAGAGAGAAGAAGAAATAGAAGAAAATGAGTAGAAGAGGAAACACAATTAGTAATGATAACTGTGAAAGTGAATGGAATGAGCTTACACATAAAACAGAATTGGATAGCAGAATGGATTAGAAACCAGAATCCAACAAATATTGTTTACAAGAGACACACTTGAAACAGAAAGACATACACAGTGTTAAAATAAAGGGCTAGACCAAAATCTAATATGCTTCATCTAGACTAAAAAAGGCAATTCTAGCAGTCATTATCTGAGAAAAAGCAAAAGCAAAAATAGACTTAATTAAAGGGGATAATTAGTGAAATTACATTTTGCTAAAATGTACCATAAACAATGAAGTAATATAAAAAATGTTCTGATAAAACCTTGCAATTTGATATTGAGTTTAGAACTGAGTCAAATTTATAAAATAAGTACCATTCCCCAACTGATAAATTGTCAAAGAATATAAACAGGACATTTTCACAAGAAGAAATCAAACTCATCTCTAATCATATTTTTCAAATGTTCTAAATCACTACTGATTAGAGAAAGACATTTAAAAGAACTCTGAAGTATCACCTCATACCTATCAGAAATGAAAAATGCTGGGGAAGATGAAGGAAAAATTGGTACCGTAATTATTTGTTGGTGGAATAATGAACTGGTCCAACCATTTTGGAGAACAAATTGGAACTAGGCCCCAAAATATATAAAATTGTACATACTCTTTGACCTAACAATGCTTCTACTAGTTCTGTATGCCAAAGAGATCAAAGAAAAAGAAAAAGGACCTTAGTGTACAAAAATATTTATAGCAGTTCTTTTTGTTTTGGCAAAGATTTGGAATACAAGAGAATGCTCATCAATTGGGGAATGGCTGAATTAGTTGTGGTGTATAATTATGATGGAATATTATTATGCTGTGGGGAATAATGATGAGGGTTATTTCAGAAAAAAAAACAAAGCAAAACAAAACAAAATAAAAGCCATGTCAAGACCTATATGAACTGATGCAAAGTGAATTGAGAAGAACTGGGAGATAATTGTGCACAGAAATAGCAATGTTTTAATGATGATCAACTGTGAAAGACTTGGCTACTAGCTGATCAATACAATAATTTAAGACAGTTTCAAAGGGCTTATGATGAAAAGATGCTATCCACTTCCAGAGAAATAACTGATGAACTCTGAGTGCCATCTGAAGTATCATAGTCTCACTTTATTTTTGTTACTCTTTTTTTGAAATATAGCTAATTTTGCATGATTGATACCATTTCTTGCTTTCCCAGTGGTTGGGGGAGGATGTGGGAGGGAAGGACAAAATTGGAACTCAAATGTTTAAAATAAATAAATAATGCATTATTTTAAAATCTGTTTTTCTCTGATTATTAATGATTTAAAGCATTTTCTCCTGACTATTGATAACTTTGATTTCTTCCTCTAAAACTGTCTGGATACATCTTTTGATCACTTATCAATTGAAAAATGGATTCTATTTTTATAAATTTGGTTCAATTCTTTATAATTTTAGAATTGAGGTTTTTTTCCAGAGAAATTTGCTGTAAATCCCCCCAGTTTCCTATTTTTCTTTTCATTTTGACTGCATTCAATTTGTTTGTACAAATTATTTTTGATCTTATGCAATCAAAAATGTCAATTGTACCTCCCATGAACCTTTTAAAATCTTATTCATTATGGCCTCTCTTCCTAACTATATATCTGACAGGTTAACTTCTTCCAAGTCTCCCTAATTTGCATATATCACCGTTTATTTCTAAATCATGTATCCATTTTGAACTTACCCAGGTGCAAGTTGTAAGATGTTAGCCTATGGAACATTTCTGCCAGACTAATTTCTAGTTTTCCCAGCATTTAAAAAAATCAAATAATGAGTTCTTGCCCCAATAATTAGGATTTTTTGTTTATCATACTCTATACTACTGAGCTCATTTACTTCTGTATATTGTGCACCCAATCTATTCCATCGATCAACCATCCTCTTTCTTATTAGGTGCTGAATCATTTTAATTATTACAACTTTGAAATATACATTGAGTTCTGGCACTGCTAGCATCCCTTCCTTCACATCTGTTTTCATTGATTTCCTTGATAGTCTTGACCTTTTGTTTCTCTAGATTAATTTTGTGTAGTTTGATTGCTATAGTACTGAATAAGTAAATTTGTTTAGATAGTATTGTGATTTTTATTATATTGGATAAGCTTACCCATGAATAATGAACATTTCTCCAGTTATTTAGATCTGTCTTTATTTATATGAAGAGTACTTTGTAATAATGCATTCTCGCGTATCTTGGTAAGTAGATTCACAAGTATTTTATGCTGTCCACAGTTTTTTTTAAATGATTTATTTTTTCTCTCTTCCTCCTGGGTTTTGTTGATAATATATAGAAATGATGATAATTTCTGAGGGTTACTTTTATATCCTGGTGACTTGATAAAATTGTTAGTTGTTTTGACTAGTTTTTAAGTTGGTTCTCTAGGATTCTCTAGCTATACCATTTTATTATCTGCCACATTTGATAGTTTTTCTTCCTTGTTGCTGATGCCTTATTTCTTAAATTTATTTTTATTATTACTATAGATAACATTTCTAGTATAAAATTGAATAACCGTGGTGATAATAGATAACCTTGCTTCAACCCCTGGTCTTCTTGGAAAGACTTCTACTTTAGCCCCAGTACAAATATATTTACAAAATTACATAATAACAGTTTTACTACCTAGCTCACTGCATTGTTTTGAGGGGTTAGGGTCAAAGTCAATATGGCTAAGCAGGACCAGGAGAACATTGCACACAGGATTGACAACATTGTGTTTTGATCAAATGTGATAGACTTGACTCTTGTCAGCAATACAAAGGTCCAAGATTGTTTCAAAGGACTCATGATGGAAAATTCTCTCCAAATCCAGAAAAAAGAACTGTGGAATCTGTATGTAGATTGAACCATACTATTTCTACTTCTTTTTGTTTTTCTTTTTTGAGACTTTTCACTTTTGTTCTGATTCTTCTTTCACAGTATGACTAATGCAGAAATATGTTTAATGTGATTGTACATATATAACCTAAATAGGATTGCTTGCTCTCTTGGGGAGGTGGGAGGGAGGGAGAAAAATTTTGAACTAGGAATATTATAAAAACAAATGTTGAAAACTATCTCTACATGTAACTAGAAAATAATAAAAGAAAAAAAAGAAAATTTGTGCACTGAAATAATAAAACATAAATATGAAAAAAGTCAATATGGCTAAGTGAAGTAAGCAATTTTGCATTATTTATAATCATTGGTTTTTCACTTGGGACTGCTATTTTAAATAAGATTAAAGGATTACAAATTTAGGACCTTTAAGGTCATCTAGGCAAACCCCCTCATTTTAAAGATGAAGAAAATCAGACCTAGAGTGTTTATTCTTTCCTTGACCTCTTGACAAAGGATTCTGTTTCTCAAAAATCCCTCAAAATAGAAAGCTGACAATTATTTTCTGTCTAGATCCAATTGCCTTCCACACTGCAAGACTTTGTAGTTGAAAATAAAGGAAATGTGGCACCTAAAATAACTTTAGGAGCCTTTCTCAATTGGCAGAACCCAGAGGCTATTGATGGTTAATTATTAATTCTATAACCTTACAACTTGGCCTCTGTTCAAATATGGGGTTGGGTATTGAAGGTGGGAGGGAATTTTTTTTTTTAATTTTATCTGAACCAGTTCTTTCATCTTAAACCATTAAATTCTATTGTTCAAAGATGATGTCTTGCAGGATAGATTGACTGTGGAGACAAAGTACAGGCTAGGCACACAGAATTTATTTGCTGCAACCCTGCATTCTTGTAATGTTTCTCTGGGTGCCTTTCACAGTAAAGTGGAAACAAAAACAGGAAAGTGACTTACTCTATGATAAATGAATGTGCCTAAAAACATGAGACAGTAATACCAGCCAGAATAACTGATTCAGTCTTGTCAGGAACAACATGAAAGAAAATAGAAGAGTTTTGTACCAATGCCAACTTAATCAAAGGCTTCAGTCCTGTTAGCAATAAAAGTTGATAGAAAAAAATGAGTATACTCTGCTAATTTTTCGCCCTGACTGGTATGAGATAAGAGTTTGGGATGAAATATGAATTTTGTAATTATATAGCATATAGTTAGTCAAATTTGCTCTGAATTGGATGTTGCTCTTTAATGCTTCCATGGTCCAGATTACATTTGTAATATCTATAGTCACAGAAATTGTAGATGGATGTATGAGATGGTTCTTAATGAAGTTATAAAATACTATGGACATTATAAAGGTAGAGATGCATATGTAATATTTAATGGCATATGAAATTATTGGGGAAAGTACTGGTACTCTTGATTGTGCATAATAAGGAAATAATTCTTAGAGAAACAATGTAAATTCATCCTCCACTGCCCCCTCCTAAATAAGTGCCCATTGAGATACAGGTAAAATTTTACACAAAGTAACGTGTTTTTTTTAAAACACTGGATTTAACTCTGATGCCTGAGGGAAATGTTCTCTGTACTTCATCTTTGTTTTGCACCATTTGTTATTTTCTTTCTTTCAAATTGATATCAAACTAATTACTAAACTCATAAATTATATGTGACTCAAAAGGAGTGAATTCTGAAACAAAATATAGAAGGCACATGACAATATCAAGTTTGCTACAAATACTCAAAAATCTTTTCATTTGAAATTGGAAATGTCCAATGGGAATTGGCTTACTTTCCTTATGATTAGATAATAATAATATTCACTTTATAAGAATCACATTTCTAAGAGAAATGTCTAACATGTTGCTTATTTCATGAATTCATTTGTGTGGGTAGTTACTCTACAAAGGTAGACTATGGTACCACTACATCTTTAGTAGATGGTCATCACAAGAGAGGGAAACTGAGAACTTCCATCACTTGTTGGCCCACATTCTAATAATAGTGCTCTTCCAAAATTCTACTGTTGTATATCAGAAAGAGGTCATTGTTGGACTGACAGTCAAAGTCTTCACAGTTTGGTTAATCCTTCCAGAAGACATACTCTAAAAACTCTTGATTATCCAAGGTCACTTCCTAGAGCAAAATGAAACATTAGAGGAAGACCTTGGTACAGTCCTCTCTGCATTATGGTATGTTACGTTACTCTATGTTATGTTACACAATTTTATATTCATTATATTATGTTGTACTATACAAGATATATCTCTTATCATATATTTTATCATATAATGCCATATTATTTCATTGTCATATATTACAATGTTGCATTGTGTCATGATGTTGTATTGTGTTGTGTGTGGTATGGTACGGCATGATATGCATTGTAAGGGGCTAAAATTCTAGCTATACTATCTATAATCTAATGAGTGGTCACCAATAAATTATAAGCTTTAGCAAGAGTATTTAAATGTTTAAGTATTTATTAAAGAGCATTAGGATCAGAGAGAAAGGTAAAAATCTAACTATTTCTAAGAGACCCTATCATCTGACCCCCCATGGCAAGGTCAGGAACCAAAATGAGACAGAACCCCTTCACCCGCATCCACTTCCTACTTTGTGTCCTCCTCCCAGAAATGGGAGGTTCCTCAAGTTGATTGGCTGGGAGCCTTGATAGACAGTACCCACGAGTAAATGTCACTTCCTGACGCTAAGGACCTTGACCGCATGGCTTGCCCTCAGAGGCCTTCTCCTCATAGCAGAGCTTTTCTATAGTAAGTCTCCAGCAGGTAGCATCATTCCAATCATTACATATGCTATGTTATACTGTGTTATGCTATGATATGATAAGATACACATGGTTATATCCTACCTTGGTCATTCTATGTTATATTATTTTATACATCATATCATATTATGTCATGTCATATATTATATATTATTTTATATCATTCTTGCATTGAAGTTTATAGTATGTTAGTTTCTTCAGCCCAAATTTTAGCATATGTAATGTGTCATGCACAGAATGAATTGACAGTATAGATATTGAATGAAAAAGATCATATGTAAACTGTATCACTTTAAAAGTTACTGAGGATTTTTCTTTTTTTTTTCCTGATATAAACTAATATGCTCTCATAGTCATGAATTATGATTATAAATTTTATATATCCCAGAAAACTGCCTAGGAAATCATAAAGTACCAATCAACTAAGCATAACTATCAAATTGGCAGATAATATATTTTTCTATTACAGTGATCACATTTCACTGATGCTTTGTTATTTGAGTTTAATGGAAAGAGGAAAACAGATGACAGCCTGTGTAGCTCAACTCCTACGGTTAGATAGTAACATTACATTTAGAACCTTTAGGATGAGAAATGTTCTTTTATGGAACCCATCCCACCCTCCACAAAATCGTTGTTAGGAGTTGTTCTGCATTATCTGCAATCACCTAGGCCTCTCAGGGAGTTTCTAGTGTTAATACTTTATTTAAATTCCATGAATAAACAATTTAGCAAAATAAATGTGTGTGACATGGCCACCTACCACCAAGAGACTCCTGTGTTTGTTGGCTTCAGTCCCAGATTATTGTTTGGGGAAATCAGATTGGTAGTAAAAATTGCCGTTACATGAATGGTAATGGTTGAATTTGTTTAGAGCCTAATCCATCAAGATAAAGGGCTAGCACAGTACCTTATTCTTAGTAGGTCATCTATAAATATGCGTTGAATGAGTGGATGAATGAATGAATGAACTTTTATGATCAAATATGGATTGCCTTATTTGAAAATAAAATCAGAGTAGAATGAGTCTTTTTCCTTTCTGTAGCCGTACATGAATTGTTGCAATGGAGAGAGAACAACTAGGCAGAATATTTTCTTTAAACAAATAAACCAACAAAAAAGACTCTAAAAGGAAAAGAAGTTTAACATGTATTTCCCAAAACTTCACATTTATATGAGGAACTAGAGAAGATACAATGAAAACAACAATAGTTAATAGAGTCTAAAATATGAGAATGTAAGTAAAAAATAAACATTGTTTTCCTAAAAATAGAAAGCCCTTTAGGGCAGCTGAAAACCCAGTCCTTTTGCTAACTCCTGTCCTCTGTTGAGGGTGCCCATATCCTTTCAATTGTTCAGTATGCCAATCATTCTTGACTTTTCACATTCCTCTATTCATATTTAATAAGTTGCCTATTCTTGTCAATTCTACCTCCATAATATTTCTTATAGCTGTCCTTTTCTTTTTACTCACATAACCACTACTCTAGTTTCAGTTTTCATTGCTTCTTTCCAGGGCTTTTACAAGAACTTCCTAATTAAGCCTATTGAGTCATCAATCCCTTCTTAAATCTATTCCAAAAGTAGTCTCCAAATGGATATTCCTAAAACATAGGGCTGACCATGTTATTCCCCTTCTCAATAAGTTTCAGGAGCATCCTGTTACCTTTTGGATAAAATTAAAATTCCTTTAAAAGATGGCTCTAAAGTATCTTTTCAGGCTTATTACACATCACTCTACTTCTACTCCATTTCTACTTATTACACATTACTCTAATATGATTCAGTTAACATGGTCTACTGAATATTCATCACACACCACATTCCATTGCCTAACTTCATGTTTTACAATGGCTATCCATTAACCCTAAATGTCCCCCTTCCTCATCTTCAACTCTGAGAATCCCTATGTCCCTTCATATTACAGTTCATATATCATCTCCTACATAAGACCTCGCCTCTACCTCATGATACCAAAGCTGTTCCTCTCCCTTCTCTCTCTCTCTCTGTCTCAAACAAACTAAAAAACTGAATTGGCTCTGTATACATTCTTTATTTACTCATATGTATATATGAACACCTAAATTGAATGTAAACTCCTAGATGTTTCTTTTTTTGTTTTGTATGCCTGGCATTTTGAACAATGGTTGGGATATTTCATTAGTGTTTGGCAGCTGATTGATTGAAGTCTTAGCTGTGGCGATCACTATGTGTATAAGAGTATTGTCCAATGTCACTTAGCCAGTGTATTTCAGAGGTAGGACTGAAATCTAGGCATTGCTGAATTACAGGGCTAGAATGTATCCACTTTTGGCCTACTTCTTCTCATGATAAATCTATTGAATGAATATCACTTTCATGATTAAAAATTGGAAAGAATCAGCATTGAGTACTGGAAATAGATTTGAAGTCAGAGTCCTACTCTGTTACTAATATCAGTTTGATCTTAAAAGTCACTTTCTGGGCTTCAGTTCCTCATCTATAAACTGGTTGTTGGTCTCCATGATCTCCAAGGTGTTGTCTAGCTCTAAATGTTCTGACAGTAGCATTTTTACTTTAGATTTGCATCTCTTTTCACCTATGAACCAAAAGTCATCTCTATCATCATATTCCATGATTCCCTATAAAATGGGGATGTTAATAATGAAGGCAATGTAGCTATTTCAGTTGATATATTGAACAGTTTATATTGTTATCTATTTAATGGAAAAATTTACAACTTTAATGGTCATTTTGGGTGAGATCCAAGGATTAAGAACTTTTTGTAGTTTTCTGCTATTTGTGTTGTGATTTATACAAGTTGATTTACAAGACCTATTCGAAACAATTTTGAGTTACCCATCGCTATGTCCAATACATTCTAAAAAATGTTCAAATCAGTAGAGGAATGATAAATCAGGGGTAAGTAATAAACATAATTAATTAGTGAGCAATTAAAGCAAAGCCAAGCAAAGTTTTAAAAAAAGGAGCTGAATTATGAAATGGTACCTTTATCACTTATCACAAAGTTGTTTTTTCATCCTAAATCCTCTACCTAGAATTCATTAAAATATTTTAGCTACCAAGTCCATAGTATTCAAACTAGAATATGTCCCAAACCAATGCCTTATATGCCAAGTCTAAAGACTCCTGATTTAATGTTATGCATAGCACTGGCCATTTAGAATATGTTTGGGCTTATTAAAAAAAAAAAGATATAAAGATTATGTCATCCTGGTAAATTGCCCAGATCACACCCTTAGTAATTTGTTCACACCTACCTTGATTTCCCAGAAACCCTAGTCACATGTGGTAGCAATTCATTTCTTATATTATGCAGTAGTGCCATTTCACTCTCTCATTACATAATCTTCCAGGTTTCACATTTTGCCTCAATGGTCCCAGAATAATGTTTCTCAGCAGGATGTGTGAATAAATATCTTGATTTTTTATTTTAATATTTGAAAACTTTTGATGAATGTGATCTCAATGTGGGTTCTTCCTTTAATGGACTAAATAACAATCTATCCATGTTTCTCCACCCTGTATCACTCTTTCTTTCTCTTATATGAATGCTCTAATGGAGCCTATCCTTCTTCTACATATAGACATTATGTGAATTCTAATAGTATATGTGAGCTCTCTCCCTGTTATCTGTATAATAGTTTCTGGCAGATGGTTGATGTTTAATAAATACTTATTTGACTTGACTGTACCTACAAAATTGGTTTATCTGTAAGGATATGCTGAAACCACTTCAAATGGTCTTTCAAAAGGCAATTTTAAAATTTCAGTTCTGGAATTTACATATCAGAAATTGGCAAGCACTAAAAATCAGTTTTTTAAAAAAATTTAGTTGTATTATTATCTATTGTTGATTATCTAGACTAAGAAAATTATGGAAAAATGCTAATGATGCTAACTAAACTTTCAAGTGTGTCATCCATACATCATTTTGTTTTGTTTTTCCCAGAGAGCCAGTTGTTAAACACCAGCACACTATTACTCACCTTCTTAGAAGAAAACATTTTTGTATGGTCTTTCCTATGTATCCATAATTTTCATCCTACTCCTTTTTGTGTTCAGGATTATTTCAATTGCTCTTCCTTGATACAAAAAGTATTAAATACTTGCAAAAAACCCCACTAGAATCTGTTGTGTCAAGTTACAAAATCTTTACTCAGAGTCATATAAAAATGCAAGTAGTATATTGAATTAATTTGTAGAGCTAGGAAAAAAAAAGTATATCTTCTTCAATCAAGATTTTGAACTCCTCTCATACTTTTGAAGTATAATATACCAATTAAAGTTGAATATCTGACAAGAAATCAGTTTGTGGCATAGAGACTCATTTGGGAGTAGATAGAGTGGAAAATAAATTTGTGAAATATGCAGCAATAAATCTCCAGAAAACATGGACAAAGTAAAAATTAGAGAAGAGACTATAGTATTGTCAAATATAATCTATACTAAGTTCAATACCTATGGAATTTGATTTGCAAACTATGAAGTGTGCCATTCTTTCTTCCTACAACTCTAGTGTGGAATGTTGCACAGATTAAAACTATCGTGATTTGTGGTAAATCTTTCTGACTATCCAATGTAATATTTTGAACATGCACATGGCTTTACAATTAAATCAATGTAGTCTGGAAGCTTGACTAATTTCAAAATATTCTGGAATGAAAGTTATTTTTAAGCTGAATAGTAGTTGAAATGAGTGTTGATTGAGAGCCTTTGGATTTGATTCAAACAAGGGATCAAAAATGTGGATTTTCAACTTGCCCTCTTCTTTTTATTCAATTGGAATGGCATTTCCAGCCAAACAATTTCCAGAGAAATGGTAGATATTTCTTGCATATAATCAAATAAATCAAGTGTGTATTTTTCTTTCTTTCTCAGCAGTACATTTGGGGTTTTACAAGAAACAGGAGACAGTGCACTATATAAGGTATCTGCCATTTAAATAAGACATGTAGTTTCAACCTTTCAGACATATCATGTGTAGAACTATTTTCCCCCTTTTTTTCTATATGACTGTTGGAGCAGGTCCTCACTTCTAGAAAGACTTGAGATGTGAATGTGACTTGTAATTAACTTGGAGAAAGGTGCAAGGTCTCATTTCAATAGCTGGGGTCTTTTCCCAGACTGCCAGAAACAGTAAGGATAAAATAACCTATTCTTAGTACTAAGATCATTGATTCTTAATGATTTCAGCATATTCTTGACAGGATTGTTTTCACTTCTTTTCAATGCATTAAATTATTTCTTATTTTATGAACACAAGAATGGAGATCTAGAGATGAAAAGGATCTGAGAGGACATCTATTCAAAACCCCTCATTTTATAGGTGAGGAACCTTGATTTAGAGTGATTACATGACTTGCCCAAGGACACACAGGTAGTAAATAAAGGAGTTAACATTTGAATCCAGGTCTTCTGACTTTAAAAGAGAATATTGTTACAAATAGGACCTATGGTAATGCAATTTACCAGATGTTACTCCACACAGTCCTACAGAGATTTAAAAATCTTAAAAATAGAAAAGGCTAATGTAGAAACATGTATGTTACTGGACAACTCATGGAAAAAAGTCCAAGTAATTTTAAATTGCCAGTATGTGTGCTGATCCTTTGGTATTTGAATGCAGGAGACTTGACTTTCTAAGCTTTCTTTGTCAAAAGAACTGTGTTTGAGATCCAGCTCCAAATCTTACTCCATGTGTGACCAAGGATAAATCATGTAATTGCCTTGATCATTAATTTCATCATCTGTAAAAAGATAGAATAATATTTTTACTACCAACCTTATAGAATTGACATGAGGAAAATCCTGCATAAATGTAAGTTATCATTATGGTATTCTAGGATAATCGTAATGATTATAGGAATTAAAGCCTATGGTCACCAAAGGGGCAACAGGGAGATGCATGGTGGGAATGAGTCATGGAAGCCCATATAAATGAAGAATTATATAGAATTATTATAAAGGAATAATCAGAAATGTATGTATATACACAAATACATATATGTGTATTACCATGAAAGTAAGTAGGCTAGTCACATAACAAGAGCAAGGAATAATTGATGCTCGATTGATGCTCACTTGATGTTCATCTCTTATAGGCTAATGAATGATATTTGTGCAAAGTCAAAAGAATGGGAAGAAAGATCCTATCATGGTGGGTTATCCTCTCCCTCCTCCAAACACATACACACATGCACACACAGACACAGACACAGACACACAGAAACATACACTCCCCTGTAGAGAAGCTTCAGCAAGATATGGACAAAGTTTTCCAAAGATGAGAGGGCATGAATGGTTTTTAATCTTCATAACTGCATTGGTGGAGAGATTATACTTACACATACGTGTGTGTATATACATATACATACATATGTATATACATATACATAGATATAATCTGTATGATCATAGACCCTTTAAAGCATTGAAATATTACTCATGGTAACATCTATAGTAGTTATGTGGTAGTAGTGGTGGTAGTATGGTATTTATAGTAGTAATGATGATAGTGGTAGTGGTAATAGTGTTAGTAGGAGTACTAGTAATGTTACTTCACTGCCTCAATCTCATAGGATTGTTGTGAGGCTATCATTATGTAAATATGTAATTCTATCATTTTATGTATATGTATCATTATATCATTTTAGTGACAAATACAGTCATTATGAAAGGCAGTGATTAAAAAGCTAGAAGTAATATAAGATGATAATACATCATACATGTTAGTTTTTACTGACATAATAGAAATCTTAATTGATCAGATACTTTCTTGATGATACAGTTCCAAGACCTATTGGATGATGTTGTTGTAGTTGTAGTAGTAGTAGTAGTAGTAGTAGTAGTAGTAAATTAGTATTAGTAATATTACATTTCATTGACTAAAAAAGCAACAAAGTCTAGCAACATGACACTGTAATTAAAATAACTGATAATTCCATAAATCTGCAAATTTGTGTCCTAATTTGTGGAAGTACCTCTATTCCAAGGGTATTTATACTCTTTTGATAGAGGTGGGTCATTATGCATTGATCAAAGCTAATTGGTTAGCATCATTCAATTCCATTGGTTGACATAATTTGAAGGTGGTCTACATTAAAATGAACTCTAGAGATGATCAGGGAAAAAAATTCAAAAGACCCTCACTGAAGTTGCTGAAGGCAACTTAATCCCATCAGTCTTTCACTGATCTAGACAAAAGAATCTACCTCCATTTCTTTTGTTCCCTTGGGTTTGTCCCAGATGAGATTTGTTGAAGTTTCTCAAGGAGAACTTGACTTTCTTGAGTGGGGGGAGGGGGTAGAAAGGACTGAGAAACTGATCTCTGTGTCCCCAGCAAAGTCCATTATTAATAATTATTTACTCACAAATAGAGTCATCCCAGTAGTCTAACCACTCAAGATCATTTTGAATCCTGACTCTGTCATCTAATGGATTATCTATTCATTGTTGTTTTAGTTACTTGCAAATTTGTAAGACTGCTTTTTGTGATTTTAAGTCATAAATAAATATGATTCCTATAAACTAGAAAAAAAAATGTAATCTTCCTTCTGGTCAAATGAGATAAGTATGTAAAGCACTTTTGTTAGCTTTAAAATGCTATATAAGTATGAACATTTATTTTATTATTATTGTGATTATTATTATTAAAATATCTTTCTTAGAAAGTACACTGGTTAGAGAACAGCTCCACATAACTACATTTGTGAAAGAATAAACCCGCTTAAGGAAGTTGCTGATAAACAGGGAAAAAACATTCAAAGGCTATAGCAAACAAATCAGACTTAATTAAGGTTAAGGATGCTTTGACTTTTGACACTGTGATTCATGATCTTCAAAGAAGATTGTACAGTCTTTAAATCCTATTGTAAGCTAACTTCCTTCTTCACATTACAGTTGGGCCAGGAGACATAATAGGCAATCACTGTGAATTGGGGGGGTAAATAGAAGACTGTGACCCAGACAACCCTGTTTCTGTCTAGTTATCTTGATTGTTAAAATAGAAAGTGGCATTTAAGAACAGCTATAAAACAGGTCAGGCTTTCCTTAAAACAGGGAGGCATGTTGTTCTTTAGTGGCAAAAAATGTAAGGTATATTTAAATTTAGAAAATTAAATTCATGTCTCCATTATGAATCAGAATAGACATGACATGCATTAAAATACTTTTTATGTTTACGATGATGGCCACAAAAATATCCGTGGTTTCATTGTACTTTGGTCGGTATAAAGGCAAGTAAAAATACACCCTACCCCTAAGTAGTTTACAACTAGAGTCAAAAGAATAACCATTGTAAGAATAACTTCCACCAGCATAGCACTTCATATTTTTCAGAGCGCATTCAAATACAGGAGACTGCCCTTGGATCTGCGGTTCATGGTTTCAAAAATTTGTAGGCTTTTTGCCAACGCACACTCTTTTCTCAATGAGATTGTTTTTACAGGATGGGTTGCAAAGGTGAGGAATGGGGGGATGGATAATGTGCATGGATTTTATGTCCTGCTGAGAAGGGAGCAGCTCCTCAGAAATAGTAAAGGAGGGCCTTGAAAGCTCCCTTGCTCGAAAATTAAACCCCTCAGGAATTCCACCAATTAGAGGCTCATTTGGGTTAGCAAACCCCACTTAAAAAAATGCAAACACTCTCTGGTGTCCCCAGCTGTCTAAAGCTGCCCATGGTGGTGGTGGATGCTGTCCAGCTGCAATGGATTTAGAAAAGGGTAGAGAATGAGACCAGTCTCACACTACTAGGCATGAAATCATGCCGTCAGTCCTAGAATGTTAAGTGCAACAAATTGAGTCTTTTAAAGTTTTTTTTAAGTCAAACTTGTGCTCCTGTTTCTTATGGAAATATTAGCATCCGGCAGCCTGACCCCAGATAAGTCTTTTTGTTTATACCTTGGACTCTGTTCTTGGTTCTTCCTATATTGGGAGATGCTTTTGCTTTGGACACTCCTTTATTTCTCCACAATTTGTATCCACGTTACACATTTCAGATTGTGCACCACTTTCATACCTGGACCACACTATACTCAACTTGGTCACCAGGTAAAGATGCTTTGACCTGCAGTTATGAAACCTATTTAGTTTCACATGGTGGTGGACCACATTAGGGTTACTGGTAGCCATCTTCATACCTTAATATTATTTTAATAAAGAAATTAAATGATCACCAACTTGCACTGGAGGAATGACAGTTGTTTTGATTGGAACAGAATAGGGAAAAGTAATTTTTTGTCACTGAAAGCAGGGATGTTTTTGTTCCTATTGTTTTAAATAATATCTGGAACATAATAAGTGCTTAATGCTTTCTTAAGGGGGCAACTAGGTGGTACAGTGGATAAAGCACCAGCCCTGGATTCAGGAGGACCTGAGTTCAAATCCAGCCTCAGACACTAGATACTTACTAGCTGTGTGACCCTGGGCTAGTCACTTAACCCTCATTTCCTGGAAAAAAAAATGCTTTCTTATTTTTATTGCAGCAGGCTTTGGAAATCAGAATGCAACATTAGGGCAACTGTTCTCTGAGCAGCAGGATAGAAGAGTCATAAGCAGAAGGATTGAGAAGAGAAATGAGAGGGCACCAGAAATTTTGTCTGGATTCCTGGTGACAACTAGAATTTTGTAATCTCCTGCATTTAGGTGCTACTAGTTTGAAAATCTGAAAACTTCATCCTCCCCAACTCAATACAGTCTACCCAGTCTAGGATAGTTATTTCTTCCCAAGACTTAATCAAGAATCAAAGCATCTCAGATTTGGAATAGACCTTAGAAATACATTATTCCAATTTCCACATCAACTTCTGATCAAACTCTTCTAAGCTCATGAGGCATTTCATATCATTTTTGCATACATCCAATTATTTTGAGCTATTTTAATAGTGATTCACAATTTTAAGTTATTTATAATGTTGATTAGAAATCTGACACTTTAAATTTCCACTCATGATTCTAATCTCTACACACACACACACACACACACACACACACACACACACACACACACACACACACAGAGTCTATGTTGATATACTTTCACATATTGGAAAATGACTATGTTCTCAAAAGATGTCTTTTCTCCAAGTTAAGTATTCCTTCAGTTATTGTTCATGTGATATGCATATTTCTTATTTCTCACCTTTCTGGTGATGTATCTCTGCATACATAAGAGGATACATTTGCTAAAGTCTCTCTAAGGTATGACACTCAGAAATGGATAAAACATGTGAGTCATGGTCTGGTCAATTCAAAGGGACTATTCCCTCAATTAATCTAGGAAGTACTCTCTATATTTCCCCAAAACTAACTTATTTTTCAATTCTACCAAACTTACCCATTTATATAGAGGTAGCATTATTCTTCTAGCTTCCCTGTTTGAAATCTGTATTATTTTCAAATCCTTATCTTGCCTCTCCCCCTACCCCCATATACCCAAACAATTACCAAAACTCTTTGTAAAATCACAATATATTACCACTTCCTTTTATTAATTCTGCCACCATCTTACCTCAGGCTTTCTCCACCTTGCACCTAGGCCTCTAACCTCACTTGTCCAGCTTCAAGAATCTCCCCATCTCAATTAATCCTCCTTGTTGCTGCCAAGGGGATTTTCTTTAACTGTAGATTTGACCTTGTCACTCCCATATTCAATAAATTATGGTAGTTTCCTATTACTTTTAGAACTAATACTATGTATTACTCCCTACAGAATTTGATTAGCCCCCTCCATTTTTTCACATGAAACATTCAATCTCCTGTCTCTCTCTGTGTGTTTTTTATCTGAATAATCTCATGCCTGTATTGCATATTCTCTTCACCATCATCTCAGAGAATCACCACCTTCCGTCAAGGCACAACTCAGGAGCCATCTTTTACACCAATTCTTCCCTGATCCCTAGAACTGCAGGTGCTCTCCCTCCCTAAATGCCATATATTTAACTAGCTGGCATTCCTTTGTATTTTTTCTTTTCATATTTATTCTATATGTGTCTATATAAGCAGATTGTCTCTCGTGATGGAATTTAAGTACCTTGAGAATAAGAGCTATTTCTTTCTTTTTTTTGTTTTCTTTTTTTTTCTTTTTTAATTTGTACACTTCAGTTCCCAGCACAGTGCCTGAAACATAAGGTAAATGATAATGCCTAGACTTAGGATCTTTCACTGATAGAGAAAACTCCCAGTTGAGTAAACTCTCCAAGTACAGGTTGGCACATTCTTTTTAACTGAGTCTCAGAGAGTTGTCAAGTGCACTCACCCAATACACTGTGCTGCCTGGCATATAGTAGTGCTTAATAAATCCTAGATGGTTGATTGATAGACATGTTTCTACTAATTCACCCTAATATGGAATCAGATGTTTCAAAAGCTGCATCCCATTTGCTGAATAGTATTATGTTTAGCTTGAGAATAACTAAAAGCCTTGGCTCTTTCTTACACAAAAATTGTTCTCTTCTTTATTGTACAAAATAGATAAATTTAAACCTAAACTGAGAATTTAACTTTATCAATTAAGTCATATATGATGGGTTTTTTTGGCCTCTCTTTTAGCCTATGTATACTTTTAAAGATCCTCATTCTTTCATTCAACTCATTAGTCATCTCTCCCAATTGTGCAACACCTACAAATCTGAAAAGTATGTATTATTTATCATTGTCCAGAAAATTTAGAAAATGACTAAAAAAAACCAAAACAATACAAGGTCTATAGCATAGCCCTAGCGTATGCCAAAAGACATTTCACTAAAGTAACAGTTGATTCATCCATCAACACACCTCAAACAACAAGCAATTTTAAGTACCTACTATGTGCCACATGATATGCTAGGTTCTAGGGATTTAAGGGGAAAAGGTCCCTAAGAAATGTATGTTCTCCCTGGGTTGGGTAGTGTTGGTACCTTGAGATATGAGTCCCCCCAATGGTGATACAATCTAGCCCATATTTCTCAATCCTGTCCAGAAATGTTTAGTATTAAATATCTTGTTGGAATCAAAATATTCAATCTATGGCAGGCTACTCATCTCCCATTCTGATAACTCTGCCAAAAATGATTTTCCATTTGACATGAATTTGTGCATCTCAAAAAGCCCATATAGTGACTCACTGTGATAACTACTTCTTCTCCCAGGTGCTCATTCACCTTCTATTTAATGACTCATTTTAGAAATTCTCTGCAGATTGAAATTAAGCTTACACTTAGTTTCTAGAATATATCCACTTTAAAAACCAGGATATTTTCCAGTCTCTTATCTTCATCGATGCTTCCTTTCAACATTATTTTTAATAACTTTTATTGATGTCTTCTTTCATTATAATAGTTATCTCAGGTAAAAAGCCCATGCTCTTGCTCCTGCTTCTGCACTGAAGGCCATCTGCAGAGAGAAAAAGGTTCAACATTATTTCTTAAAGATCACTTGCTGTTATTGGTTTTACCATCACATTTCCTTCAATTTTCAGACAGAGAGAGAGAGAGAGAGAGAGAGAGAGAGAGAGAGAGAGAGAGAGAGAGAGAGAAAAGCCACATATTATATGTCTGTTTGCATATTATGAATGAAGCAGCCAGGTGATGAGGTTTATGGAGTGTTACACATTTATCCAGGAAGACCTGAAGTCAAATCCAGCCCTATATATTTACTATCTATGCAATTCTATATAAATTACTTAACTTTTATCTGACGGGGTTTCCTCAACTGTAGAATAGTATCTAATTCCTGGGATTGTTGTAAGGATACAATGAGATATTTTTAAAGTGCATTGCAAACCTGACAATGCTATATAAGTGTGGTTATAATGGTGGTGGTGGTGGTGATGATGATGATGAGTTTGGTGGTGGTGGTGGTAATGGTATGTTGCTTTGTGTTGTCCTCTACTCCCTTTAGGATATGAGCTCTTTCAGAGCAGAAGCTGGTTTGAGGAATGTTGTTGTTGTTGTTGCTGCTGTTTTCCCCTTTCTTTGTATCCCCAGCACTCAGCACTGGACCTGGTACAGAGTAAGCTGTTAAAATCTTGTTCACTTGACTTGACAAGTTTCATAAAATACATCCAGAGATGGAGGTTTTTTTGAAGTGGCTATATCTTTTCTTACTATATTCTCTCCTCTAACATATCAAATCACAGAGCTGGAAGATTCCTCAAAGGTCATCTGGTCAAATCCATACCTGAATAGAAATTCTAGTGGTCACCCATCCAGTACTTGAAGACTTTTTGTGGTATAGAGCCCATTGATTCTCAAGGAATTCTATTCAGCTTTTTGGTATTCCTATTAAGAAGGAGGTGTTTTTTTTTTCTTTGCCTTTACTTTGAGTCTGCATTCCTGAAGCTTTTGAAATGGACACACAAAGAAAAATGTTTTATTTGTTTGATTGTTTTTCCAAGAATATGACACAGCAAGGTACGAGTTTCATGGAGAAGTCGTTTTCAATGAAAAACCTTTGCCTATTAAGTCAAGGGCAGTGAATAGGCGCCATCTAATGAAAGAATAATTTGGAGGCTGCAAAAATTCTGATCCACCAGCATTTTAAGAAACAGGACCAAAGGAGGAAATAAATATGGGTCAGATAAATCTTTAATTTATATTAAATGCTGAGAGGCAGCCATATGCCTGGCCAAGTGGTTTGGGAACTAGAGAGAATATGATCAAACAATTAAAGGCTCCCTTTTGGAGTCAAGGCCAATGGAGGAATTTTTCCATTTCCTCCCCCACATACAATATTTTCTGGGCAATGTCAGCACTCTTCAGAGACATTAATTGCCTGCTGCTAAAATAAACAATCAGGGTGAAGCCATTACAAGAATAGCAGAAGGTGTGGAGTAGGTCCATTGCCAATTTGTACATAGGAGCCATGATTCCATAATATGCTGTGTGGAATTCTATGATCCCTATAATTAAATAAAAGGTAGATACTCCTACCCAACTGGGTTCCTTATGCCATTGAGAAGGTTCTGCAAAATCATGTGATTCTTAGCCTGTTACTAATTAGTAAAATAGGCCTCATAGCATCTTGAGACTAAAAGTTTGCCCATATTCATCAACAGCCTTATAATCATGTCCCTTACTGTTAACTCAGGTGTTCCATATCCAAGAATCCATATCCATGATGAATAAATGCCACCACAGGAAAGGGGACTGTATTCTGGTCTAGTAAATTTCTCGGACCTAGTTTCTAGGGAGATTTACATATTTAAGATAGAATACTTTTGGATCTATTTCTAGCTGACCCTCTCTTACTCTTTCTTATTCTTTCTTTGTGTCAGAGTCACCCAGGCCTTGAAATATTTACACAAGGTGAAACAATTCCAGGCCCCCTCAACTGTCAGGTCTCCTTTCCTTTATAATGGTTCTAGTAATTCCTTCCCAGAAATGGCTTAGAGCAACAAGATATGGTATTGTTGGCGATTATTTTGTCTTCCAACAATAAGGTGGGAGATGAAATTATTACTAAATAATAATGGTGAGAATATGTATTTACCTAGAAGAAATGGGTTCCTCTAGCTGACTTAATGCCAATACTGAGTTTCTGGATAAAAGTAAAGAATAGGTTTTATCCAAACCTTGTGAAAGAGGATTATCCAACCCTTAATAGAAGTATGGAAAGCAGAAGATATTTGACATTACTTCCCAAGTGAGGTTCTTGAGGAGGATTGTTTTGGTTAGCAACTTGGAGAAATTCTGTGTTGTGGTACTAATGCTTCTGGTGCTATTTTTGTTCATTGGAAATTTCTTACATGAGGGGTTGGCGCTCTTAGCTCCCTGACCCTTACTCATGATTAAAAACAAAAACAAACAAACAAACAATAACAACAACAACAACAAACTGTGTAGGATGTGTCATCATTCCTCTTGCAGTCCTGATGCTACTGGTACTGCTCCTATTCATTATCATTGCAAGTATTTGGTGCCCCCAGCCCATGAACCAGCATGTTGAAATCCAATACTCAGTCCCTCTGAAGTGATGAAGCAAAGCCTAAGATATCTTACTTATGTTTGTTTTCAAATCTGGTCACTATTACAAAGGGTCATATTGGGGTGGGGAAAGCACAAATTGAGTTTTGTTTTCTATTTTCCCCCTAAAGTATTGACTTTTCCAGTCTCCCCACATCCTGGAGATAAGACCAATAATTAGGGCAATTAGGCCAATAAAGACCTTCAAGGTATTTAAATGGACAAAAGTTCTCTAGAAATCCTTTAGTACCTTGCCAACAAGGGGTGTGTTAACCTGTAAATTAAGGAAACAATCAGTATAGGAGAAATAAACTATAGCTCCTGGTATCGCAAAGCTCAGAAGCTAGGGAACTGAGGACAGGGTTTTTATGGGGTAACAGAACAGAAGGGAACCAAAAGATTGCTCCAGAGTCATATACAACTAGTTAATGTAAACGAACCTTTAACTGAATACAACTTAATAGAACTGCTCCTTATTTAAGTATAGATGCTACTAACTCTAAATAGAAATTACTTAATGTAGGTGGACCCTTTTTATATAATAACACAATGTCCAGGGAGGAAGGCAAGGATCATTTTGATTAGGGGAAGGTCCCTAAGTCCATCAAGAGACTGGAATTGACAAAACCTCTGTTAGCCCCAGGCAATTCACCTGCCTCTGTAGGGGAGACTGGGCAGAGAATGAGTTACCAGTAAATTTTGTAGTTATCAGGTGTGGAGTGTGATGGCATCACTATTTCCAAAAGTCTGTCCCTGTCCTTACCAGATAAATTAGGTTTGTTCTTTTATTATATGGAAACTTAATTTGGTCAGGGTTCTGAGGCTTAAGTCACTTAACTATTGATGCAGTTCTCTGCTGTTCTCAGGCTATGTTGACATGTCTTCCTGATTCCCAAGGGGGCATTCACAAGGGGATTGTGCTTATGAAGTTAAGGCCTTCAGAATTTCAGGATGTTTTAAGGTTACACAAGCCTTTTGACAGGATCTACTTCCTAGCTGACCATGTATATTTCCATATGGAGAAGAGGATTGCATCTATTCTAGTTAAATGCTTCATCTTTGCTATGTATCTAATCTATGTTCTTGCTCTTTTTCTCATTTCTTTCCAACACTGGCCCCAAACTACAGGGATACTTAGGTAAGAGGGTATTAGTACTTAAGTTAAGGCTGTGGCTATGTGAGTAAATATAAACGGTCAAATGATAGAGTTGTGGAGGTAGACATTGAAAGATTTAGCAATTAAATGGTTATATTAAGTGAAGAAGGACAAAGAATAAAGGTGGGGAGAATTGAGGTTCTGAACCCAGGTAATGAGGGAAAACATTATGCCTTTGGGAGGTAAAAGGAATTTTAGTAGAAAGGTGGATTTAGGGAAGATTATGTTCTGTTCTTGACAAGTTGAGTTTGAGATGTCTAGAGGACATTCACTTTGAAATGATGATAAGGCAGTTGGTGATAAAAGACCCAAACTCAGAGAAGAAGCTGGGACTAGGTTTATAGGTCTGTGAGTCACCTGCCTAGAAATGATGATTGAACCCCTGAGAGCTAATGAAGTCACCAAGAAGGAAGAGAGAGTGCAGAGAAAGAAAAGAAGAAAGACCATGGCAATGATATGGAGAATGACCATAGATAAGGAACAGGATATAAATGATGAGCTAGCAAAGGAAACTGAAAAGGAATGCTCAGCCAAGTAGAAGGAGAACAAGGAGAAAGTAGCACCATAAAAACCCTAGAGAAAAGAGAATGTCCAGGATATAAGGCTGATTAACAGTATGAAGTGAAGCAAAGAAGTGAATAAGAATGACAACTGAGCAAAGATCATCCCATTTGACAGTTGAAAGATAATTGGTAGGGGCAGCTAGGTGGCACAGTGGACAGAGCACCGGCCCTATATTCAGGAGGACCTGAGTTCAAATCCGCCCTCAGACCCTTGACACTTACTAGCTGTGTGACCCTGGGCAAGTCACTTGACCGCAATTGCCTCACCAAAAAAAAAAAAAGAGAGAAAGAAAGAAAGATAATTGGTAAATGGAGAGAATAGTTTTATTTGATGGATGTGGTCAAAAGCCATATAGAAAAGGGTTGAAGAATAAGGAAGAAGATAAGAGTAGTCAACAAATATAGACAGATTTTTAAAGGCATTTCACTGGGGGAATAAAAGAGGAAAGCTTTAGAATGATAACTGGAACGGATGATAAATTACACTGAAGGCTCTTTGTGGTTTTTTTTTTCTTTTTTGTTTGTTTGGTTTTGAGGGGAGAAATTTAAAGATGCTTGAAAACAGCAGGGAAGGAATAGAGTGGTTATGGGATAAGAGGTGGAGGGGGGAATTTGCTGGAGAAATTAGGATGGACAGGGATCAGGGCTGCACATAAAGCACACACAGAGCCTAAAGTCCACAGAGAGAAGTTCTACCTAAATCAAAGTCATTGAAAAAATGTTTAGTAACATAGAGCTAAGGATAGATTTTTGGTGCTCTCAAGTAGATATATCCCTCCTGTTTTATATCAATTCTCTAATGATTATGCTTTTTTTCTAGCTATTTAATCAGCTCTGAATCCACCTAAATATACTATAATCTAACCAATATCACTCAATATTATCCACAAGTATTTAGCAAGAGAGAATTTGTCAAATGCCCTTGTTAATCTTAGCATTTACTTATATAAGGCCCCTTTTCCCTTAATGGTTTAAAATGTATATTGGTGTTATTTTTTTTTCCTTACCAGTGAGAATAACTATTCCTAGATTGCAAGGAATGACTCATATTTCTTTTGTAAGCTTACAGCTATAAGAGTACTAAGGTTTAAACGGCTCAATGAATCAATGGCTGCATATTTAATGAAAATGATAGGGGCAGTAAGGGACAATAAGGGACCCTTGGCAAAAAAGAAATTTGTCCCATGAATCACAATATCCAACACCAATTACAAGTAAGGTACTGTGAATAAGAACAAAAATTTAGAATTCAAAGTGACATTGAAAAATATTTCATCCAGCTCTCCCGTTTGATAGATGAGAAAACTAAGAACCAGGGAAGTAAAGTGTGTTGCCCAGTGAGATTTGAATCCAGGTCTTCATGACTATATTTAATGTTCTTTCCAATGTGCCACACTACCTCAGATGTTACACAAACCCAAATGACAATCTAAGAGGGGAAAACATGATCATAAATAATTATGATATAAGGGAAAGTGATAAAAAGTTTAGTGTCACAAACTTCTCCTGCTGACCTTTTAACTTTCCCTAGGCCTGATAAATGTTTCACCCCGACCTTTTGTTGGTTCTGTAGCAACAAAGTTTGATTTGAGGTCTTATCATAAGGGAATATTGCAAGAGTTCAGCTGTGTCGCATGTAATACTCCATTTTATTCTGGGCATTTTCACTGACAGTAATCTATGTTTGGAATGTTTTCCTTCTTATCTCCACCTTCTGTCTTCCTTTGCTTCTGTTAAGTTATAGTTAATATCTTACCTTGTAAGGAAGGCTTTCCTCACCCTGTCCCACTCAATTCTAGGGCCTTCTCTCTGTTGAATATTTTCGATTCATCCTGTTTAATACATCTTGTTTGGAGATAGTTGTTTTCATCTTGTCTCCCCCATCAAATTGTGAGCTTCTTGAGAACATAAATTGTCTTTTGCCTTTTCTATATCCCCAGTGCATAACCATTGCCTGTCATGTTGTAGGCACTTAAGAAATGTCTGGCTAAGGAAATTGGATTCTATACTGTGGGCTTTGAGAAGCCACTAAATATTTCTGAGTACAAGAGGGATGAGATCAAAGCTGTACTTAAAGAAAAATGGTTTGGATGGAAAGAAATTTGAGACAAGGAGAACTCTTAAGTAGCTGCTTCACTGGTCTAGAAATTGAGACAACTAAGCACGGGCAAGTTGGTGTTAATTTCAGTCATAGGGAAAAGCACAAGAACCAAAATGAGTAGATTGAGAATGAGTGACAGAGAGTAGTAACATAATGTATCCAGATAGAAATCAGAGTATTTGAATGTTTCTATTATGAGATGAAACTGATCTCTTGAAGGAAAAAAAAAAACAATTTGGAGCTTTGCTCCCTCAATATGGAAGTTTAAGGGAGGTAAATTCTAAGATAAGGAATAAACTGCATCTTCTCTAAGAACTGAGATGGCATTTTATAAGAAACTCCAATTCACCAAGAATCTACATCAATCAAACATATAAGTCTCTCCTGTCTTCTCTCTGTTCTACACTTGTAAATGGAGATCTCAGAAGGCAAAAATGGTGCTATTTTATTCATTCTACCTTTCAAGTTGAAGATTATGTAATTGATCTGAGAATTTGGAAACAATATAGAAAATGAAAATTCTGGGTTTTCCTCTGTTATCTATAAATCAAGGATACAGAAGTAGCCTTTCCTTCCTCCAAAAGGAAGTCTCTCCATTTTAGCCCCTCTGTGTTGCCAACTGACTTCTAATTCCCTAAGGAAAAGTGGAGGATAGAAAAGGTAGAGGAGAAGGTGGGGAACAGGCTTTCTGACAGGAAACAAGTAAGTCAGAGTTCTGTTTTCCCATTACCTCCTCAACAGCGCCATTTACTAGCAGTCTGAGGGATTCTCAAATGTCTGAACTTTTGATCCCAAGAACACAGGATGTGAAGAAAGGCAGTTGCTATTACCTTTATTTGAAAAAGAAGAAACTGAGGCATGGAAAGACCCAGGATTATCCAAGTATTGACAATTAGTTATTGCCTAAACCAGGATCATATAAGACTAGCATTTTCATTGCCATTTCATTTTAGTTTTCGCTACACAGTGCTTCCACCAATCTATGACAACGATGATCCTTGAATTTTCCTGAAATAGTCACAATTTCAATAAAATATTTGACTTTTCCACAAAACTTGATAAAGGGAATATTTTTTTTCAAATTGTATGTCCCAATTATGATTTGGAAAATATGGTCACCATAAATATAAACTACATATAAATAACACAGAGAGAGATATATCAAATTCTACAGATAGCAAATAAACCCATAGATTAAATGATTTACATTTTTAAATGTTTTAAATAGTATTCATATGTATGTAACTTGGACCTAAACAATGAAACCAACAAGTTGCATATAAAGAAAATTTGCCAGTTCACTTCTAGTTACTTGAGATTTATTTTTAAGAGGTCAAAGTAGGATTATAAGAAGTAAAACTTTTTTGAAGGAAGTAGAAGTAGAATTTTAAGATGCATTTGATATATGTTCAGTTTCTCATCTACATTAGGATAATTCATTCATTTTTAGAATATGTTTACATTTTAGACAAAAACTCTTTTTGGTCACTATCTGATAACATATGGAGCACCTAGGTGGTGCAGTAGCTAGAGCACCAGGCCTTGAGTTAGGAAGACCTAAGTTCAGATCCTGCCTCAGACACACACTAAGCTATGTTATCCTCTCCAAGTCACAACCTCTGTCTGCCTCAGTTTTCTCATCTGTAAAATGGGAATGATAATGACATCTACCTTCCAGAACTGTTGTAAGCTCAAATAAGATAATATTTGTAAAACACTTGGAACACAATAGATACTATAGAGATGTTACCTATTATTGTAACAATCTGTTTTTGGGGAGGGTGAATAAACATCCATATTTATGGATCCTTTTGCATGCTATAAACATTGCATTTTATTCGTCTCTCTTTACTGGGCACTAAGTCAATATTGATTCTGGGGTATGCTTAAACTTGGTACATAGTGCCTAAAAGTAAATACTCAGGCTTTAGTAAAAGTTCTGATTTATGTAGCTATCAATTCTGTTTGCCAAGAGTGTAATGAACTGCGATATAGAGTTATCAGAAGACCCCAATACTACAAAGTCAGCAAATTTCACATGATTCACTGAGGAAAGGAAACTTTAAAACTCAAGTAGGTGTTTGGGGCCTTGAAAATAAATTTTGGGGAAACAGAAAAGCCAGAAGATTATATGTGAAATTCTGTGTAAAATGTTCAATGCAATGCAAAAGCCAGGAGCTTCAAATAGGTATAAACATTCATAAATGCATATGAATACATATGTAGGTATATGTATACATATATTCCTGCACTGTACAGAGGTACACATGTATGTACATATGTGTGCATGTATGCATCTAATGTGCATGTTTACATGTATACATATTATATCTGAAAAATTATCTTTGTAATATTTTACAGATAATAAAAGTAAATAGAAATGGTATGGATTTTAATGTTACCAAAAATCTATATAACTAAATGATCTAATTATAATACTGAATTAGAAACCCACCTTCACTTTATACAAGAAGGAAGTCCTCTGGAGTCTCTGAAGACTTATTTAAAATCTTTTTTTTTTTTTCCCATGTGTTTGCCTTAGGTTTCAGTATAAGTGCAAGTTATATTGTCTCAGCACCTAAAATCCCCTTTAGTTTTAATTTTGGTAACTTTGTAACCTTCATTACATCTCCCTTCCAGATCTCTGGGGTACTCTTCAGTAGCCTAAATTATTAACACAATCTGCACATGTGAATTTTTAGAAAATAGCATTTTATGATAACGATGATGATTTGTGGAGGCTTAGGGTTATTCATCTCAGGAATGTTATAGTGGGAGGCTTTGGAATTGGCCTCTTTGGCTATCTTTGAAAGTAGGATCCATTCTCATCTGTTCTGTGTAGTTTAAACACAGTCCTATCTGAAGGTGGGAAAAAGACTAGAAAACTTTAAGGTTCCTTTCAATCTCTACTTCTATTGAGTGGGATGATTTATCCTCTAGAGACTTAATAACTATCTTCAAGCATATGAAGGAAAGGCCTGTCTATAGTAGATGATGACCAGCTGCTCCCTATCTCCACTGATTACAGAAGAGGAAATGGATTTAAGCTTCTACATGAGAGATTAAGGGTTGAAGGGGAGAAAGAATTTCTTGATGCCAAGACTGAGCCTGGACTTGAGGTGAAAAAGCCCAGATAATGAACTCAGATTTGCATTGCAAGGAAAGTGTTAAATATAGGAATGTATTAAGGAAGGAGAACTCTTAAGATAGCTAGCTCTCCTAGGCAGATAGGTATCTGACAGATTTTTGCCTTTTTCAAATGTGTGTCACCTAAGGAATGTCATCTAATAATCCCTTCTAAATTTATGTGATATTGAGATTGCATTGTGAATATCATTCAATGGATATATGATTTCACCTACATAACCACTTCTTTTACCAACCTAAATTGGCCACAGTTGTTTGTTTGGTTTTTTTTCCTTAGTGGGATGGCATTCAAAGAATTTCTGTGGTCAAAAAAAAAATCACCACCTACTAGTCAACTTCCTGGTTATTAGCCTCTCCGAATTTAGGCTACTCCTTGGATGATAAAAACACCTTCCAATTTGGTAGGACCTTCCATATTTTATACTCCTTTGTTTTGGCCTTTTTGGTCCTGGGAACACTTATACAGTGAGTCTTCAGACTAAGACTTTACTATTATTATTAGCTAAATGGTCAAAGGGTACAAACAGGCAGTTTTCAAACAAAGAAATCAAAGCTGTATATAATCATATGAAAAAAAGATGCTCTAGATCACTATTGATCAGAGAAAGGAAAATTAAAACAACTCTGAGTTAATCCCTCACACCTATCAGAGTGGCAAATATAACAAAAACAGAATATATTGTATGTTGGAGGGATGTGGGAACACTGGGACACTAATCCACTCTTGGTGGAGTTGTGAAAAGATCCAACAATTCTGGAGAGCAATTTGGAACTATTCGCAAAGGGATACAGAACTGTGCATACCCTTTGATCCAGCAATACCACTGCTAGGTATATATCCCAAAGACATCCCCAAAAGAGAAAAAGACCTATTTGTACAAACATATTTATAGCAGCTTTTTTTTTGTGGTAGCTAAGAATTGGAAATCAAAGGAATGCCAAGGGAATGCCCATCAATAGGGGAATGGCTAAACAAGTTGTGGCATATGATAGTGATGGAATATTATTGACCTATAAGAAATGACAAACTAGATAATCTCAGAAAGACCTGGAAAGACTTCTATGAACTGATGTTTAGTGAAGTGAGCAGAACCAGGAGAACATTGTGCACAGTAGGAACAATATTGTTTGATGATGAACTGTGAATGACTTATGGGAATAGTTTTTTCAGCAATAGAATGATCCAAGACAATCTCAAAGGACTAATGATGTATCATACTTTCTGCTCCAAAGAAAGAATTGATATTTATTGAACACAAACTGAAGCATGCATTGCTTCTTTCATTTTTTCTTTTATTCAAGTTTTCTTATACAAAATGACTAATATGGTAATGTTTTACATAATTGCACATATATAACCCACATCTGATTGTTTACTGCCTCAGCAAGGGGCAGAGGGGTGGAATGGAGGGATAAAATTTGGAATTCAAAATGTTAAATAAAAATCTTTATTATTTTTAAAAGTAATAAATGTGATGATGATGATGATGATGGATTTAGAGCAATTAGGTATAGTGGAAAGAGAGCTTGTCTTGGTGACAAGAAGATCTAGGCCTGATTCCTAGCTCTGATATACACTGTGTGTGAGACCTTTCAATGTCCCCATTCAGTTCTCTAAGACAAGTTGCAGAAAGGGTGCTGATTTGCATGCATAGAGAGAATTCTTCAATAGGATCTCTCTACCCTGGAAAAAAAAGAATTGCAAGTCAGGACAAAAAAATAAACTTTTACCATTCTTTATGCCTTTGCTTTAGGTATTTATTTTTGCATGATTTTGCATTGAATTCATGCAATTTAACATGTATATATTTTTAAATTCATCATTAAAACATACTTTCATCATATTGGATGAGCAGTCAGCTTCATTTTCCAAGTCCAATCTTGATTATTACCCACAGATTTTTTTTCAGGGCAATGAGGGTTAAGTGACTTGCCCAGGGTCATACAGCTAGTAAGTGTCAAGTGTCTGAGGCCTGATTTGAACTCAGGTCCTCCTGAATCTAAGGCCAGTGTTTTATCCACTTTATCCACTAGCTGCCCCCATCCCCAGATTTTCAATGACCTTGAATAGATGAGTTCTCAGATCACTGAAGAATATCTATCATAATTTCTTGTATAAATTTCTTAACTTTTATGGTTCATGGGCTGATAGAAGGCTAGGTTGCAGTTTTCTAACTCCATAAGGACATTCCTATAATTCCAGAAAAAAATCTGCTTCTGGCGGCAGCTAGGTGGTACAGTAGATAAATCACTGGCCCTGGATTCAGTAGGATCTGAGTTCCAATCCAGTCTCAGACACTTGACACATACTAGCTGTGTGACCTTGGGCAAGTCACTTAACCCTTATTGCCCTGAAATTTTTTTTTTAATTAAAAAAAAATTCTGCTTCAATTTAAGTATAAAATGCATGATATTAGTCCATAATTCCTTCATTAGGGATGGTTCTGGGGACCACAGAAAATTAAAATCAAAACAAAACAAAAGCAAAACAAAACAAGAAAACCTTCTTCCTCAATGTTTTTAAGGGAGGATCTTCCATAATATGCTAAAGATGCCTAGATCTTATATGTTCACTTGAATTTCTTCCAAATAATAGATTTAGTATAGCCTTGAATGAAAAGATTAGTTTTTCCCATATTTTCCTCCAATTTTGTCTGTCTTCCCTACTTACCCTCACATTAAGGTTTTCTATCATACATGTTGATCCTCCCTTAAATACCATAATCTCAGCTCCTCAAACTATGTTCCCATGACTTATTTTTTCACAGAGGACAGGTAGGTGGCACCATAGTGCATAGAGTGCTGCCCTGGAGTATCTACATGAGTTCAAATGTGGCCTTAAATACTTACCAGTTGTGTGACCCTTGGCAAGTCACTTAACCCTCTTTACCTCTGTTTTCTCATCTACAAAATAAGCTAGAGAAGGAAATAGCAAACCACTCCTTTATCTTTGCCAAGAAAACCCCAAACAAGGATGAGAAAGAGGTCTTTATAAAAACGATCCTTCCTGCCTTTCCAAACTTCTTTCAGTTTACTCCACTCTATAAACTTTTATTTAGCTGCTATGCTGTGAGAAAATAATGGGGCTCGGGGACTACCAGAGGTCCCCGCTGAGAGAGCCTGGCCTGACCTTTCTTAAGGATAGCCCAGAGTCAGGAAGTTACCTCATTCAAAACCACACTCACCTGAAAGCCTTGTTCCCTCCAGAGGATCTGTTCTCTGGACTCTGACATCAGCACAACTGCACTGAACCACCCTCAAATCCACTGACCCAATAGATTTGAATTATGCTAACCAATTAGCTTTGAACAATGTAAAGGGCAGGCTCTCCTCTGGGCAGCAGGAAGCTTACACAGCCACTCTCTCTTTTTTGGCCTTGGAACTTGGTAAGAGCAGAGGCAGCCCACTATGGTGCCCCATTTTTTCTAAGTTCCCTGAACTTGGGACAATTATAGGGCAGCCACATTTAATTTTACTGGCCACAACACTTAATGATTTTAGATACTAACACTCCATCTTTTGTCTCCATGACAATGCACTAGAATCCTCTGGAATCATGTCTGGAATCCTCTGCTTTCTCACCTCCATCTCTGGGTTCTCATGCGTCCCAAGCCCTACCTTTTGCAGGAGTTTTTTGGAGACTTTCCTAATTTCCCTAGCTGTTAGTGTCTGTCCTCTTCCATCTTTCTCCAATTAGCATATTAACCTCTTGAGTGGTCTGAAAGTGTTTGACTTTATTTGTATTGCTAGTGGCTTACATAGTGCCTACCAGCACATAGTAAATCCTTAATACATGCATGTTGTCTGATTGACAGAATTGTGTGTGGCTTTTTTTTTCATTCAGAGAAATTTCAACTGTGGTGTTACTAGTATTCTCAGTGTTCTTCCAACTTTAAGAAGCTTATGTTACACTACTGAGGAATCAATAACAAGCCCTTCAACTTCCAGGTCCCATGGAAAGTCTTTGTCTAATCCATGAATAGTTGTTAGTTCTCGGCATTGCTTTTCCTTTTTTACTGCACTTTCCTTTGTGATTTTGTGTGGCTAGTATTGTTTCATTATGTAACCCCACTCCAGTCCAAACCTGGAGAGGTTTCCCAAAGAATAGCACTGTGGCAAATTTGGTTCTCTACAGAAATGGGGGGAGGGAAGCAGTTGTGTGGCTTCTTACTGGCTAAGATAGTTCTGAATCCATAATGATATATATTTTAATAAGTGGAAAATGGACTTCTTGAGTTCAGAGATAGATGGGAGAAGGGTAGAGGATTTTTGAGAGATAAGTCAAACTTGTGATTGATATACAGGAGGTCACTTTGAAGCTGCAAATTTGTGGGGAAACTGGCTCCCAAATTCTAAGGATAGAAACTTTGGGAACTCTAAGAGTGAATTCCCTCTACTTTGAAATTGTTTTCTCCCTGGAAATGAGCTGGGATATTATTTGGGTCCTGAAGAGCTCACTTACTTTTGTGTATTCATTGGTCTATTTTAATATATAGAAGTTATCTGATTTATGTTTTATGTTTTCTTCTTACTTTTATAAAGAGGAGTGCCATCTATCTGTGATTGGTGGTCGTGTAGCCAGTATATGGTGTGAGTGAGCTAAACTAGTCTGAGTAAACCAAAAGTTACCAACACTTCCTCCTTTAGAGTGACCAGGGAAAGAGCCTTTTATTCTGAACCCCTAAGAGAGTATTTTTCCCATAGAGCAGTGCTTCTTAAACTTTTTCCATTCATGACCCCTTTTTGCACAGGAAATTTTTATGCAACCCCAGGTGTATAGGTATATAAAATAGGTATACAAATCAAACTTTTACTTCCCAATTGTTCATGGTACCCACATTCAATTACTCATCCCCATATGGGGTTGCGACCCACAGTTTAAGAAGCTTTGTCATAGGCTTTAGGAGTGATGGATACCATTATAACACAATGCTCATCTTAGAGACAATAGAGTAAAGGAGTGATTGTCCACCCATTTCAAACCCAACAAAAGAACAGATTAAAATCTGTATGGGGACAAAAAAAGTAGCTTTCAATTGATAGGGAACTAACTAAAGCCAGGAAGAGAGAAGCTCTGTCTGGTTTAATGTATCCAAGGTAAGACATCTTTAGTCAGCCTAGATTCAGCAGAAGCACGAATGAATGCCAATTACTTGTCACAGAATGGAACCACATTAAAATTACTCTTTTTCCCAAACAATTTCCATACACATGTAGGCACCACTATTATCCCCATTTTGGAGATTTGGAAACTGAGGCTGAGAGGTAATTAATTTAACCAGAGTTACAGATCTATTAAGAATATGAGGCAGGATTCAAGCTCATGTATTACTGACTCCTAGCCTGGCATCCTACCACCTAGCTGATATTTGCCACAACATTTAGACATTCCTTGTGAATAAGTTGTCATGGTAGTAATGTATTAAAATTTATATTTCAAATTGCTTCATTTTATTTTGTAATTGCCAAATTAAGGAACCAATCAGAAAGCACCTAATTAGTTTTATAATATAAATTTTACCAGCTTTTGAAATAAGTGTATATTATTATGAAAAGGACTATTTCAAAATCACATGAATTATATGCTAGGACACTTTTATAGCACCTTTATGAAAGAATGACACTATCAGACTAATGCAATACTCAAGAAAAGTTGATGCCTTTTTTGAAACTATAACATAGGATCAATTATATAGTCTAATCACAGAAGAATAATGTTTCCTGAACTAAAAATAAATATTACAGGTCATTATTTTTTTGTACTTTAATTTATAATGCTTATGATATATTTGAGTATTAAAATTTATTCTTTGAGTTTTTATTTAAAGAAATACTAAATGTAAGCACATAAAAATTTCAGACAAAATGTTGCATTGAAGTTTATCATGGTAATAAGAACAAATTTCAAGACATTTGTTTTCTTTCTCAGTTAAATATAATTGCCATTGAATCTTAATAATAAGACTGAGCCATGCTCATAGATCACTTTGATGTGTTAGTGAATTTTAAGAAATGCAGCATTTGTGAGATATGCTGAAGCTGTGATTGAGTCCTCATAATCCAAGAGCCAATAACATTATAACTGCCCCATTTTTTTTCAATCTTACAATAGCAAGAGATTGGGAGTGGGGGTGGGGAATGGATATGTCATTTACCAAAGGATCTACAGAGTTAAATTTAAAAGGTTATTTTAATTGATCTTGGGTACTAACATTCTCTCTCAGGTAGGTAATGTATACAATTTCCCAACATAAACAAGTGAATGAATTATTATGTAAATATTTAATATTATTTTAATGTATGCACTTAAGCACCATACATATTTAATTGCAAACAAACTATTTCTACACTAGCATTTCAATATCACCATATTTTAATTATTGTAATGAAGGGACTTCAATCTTACACCAATTTAATACCAAATATGCCTTATAAAACAGTGCATATACAGGTGTAAAAGTTTAGTAAATCTGTCTAAAATCTAGAATACAAAAATTTTTGGATTGATTAATATGTTGACCTAGATGCAGAAAGATTTTGAATAGCATAAGCATCTATTAAATTAGTTAATTACTAATTAATGAAAGTATATCTTTGAAATGTATTTAAAAGTTAAAAAATCACAACTTATAGATTTTTGTAACATGAAGCAAGTATGTATGTGTGTGCATGTGTATGTATATATACACACACACACATATATATGTGTGTATATATATATATATTTATTCTTATATTTTCTAAGTATTCAAAAAGAAAATTATAGGAACATAGAATGAAAGCTAGAAGGGACCTTGAAATACATCAGGAAAAATACTTTCATTTTATAGAGAGGAAAATGAGACTCAGAGAATTTAAATGGCCTTCCCATGGTAATACAACTAATCGCTGAGTTAGGAATTCAATTCAGGCCTTCCTGATTTCATATCCAATGACATTCCATATCTACTTGCCAAGCTAAGTGATTCATTTGAGAGATTGACACTGTACTTGTAATTTCTTTTTTTCTTTCTAAATTTCATGTGTCTCAGGCAAAATGTCATATAAATAATTAATCAATCCTTAGCATTTATTAAGTGCCTACTATATGAAAAGAAGTGTGCTATTTGCTGAGAGAACCATGGCAAAAGTAAAATAATCTCTATCTTCAAAACCACTGAATTTTATCAGGAAAAATAAAATGTACAGATGCTATAGATATAAATTAGATATACTTCATAGACATAGATATGTGTACATACAAACATACATGTATATGAATACAAAGTAAAATAAAGGGAATTTTGGGAGATCACTAACAACTGGAAACTCAGGAAAAGATTCATCTGGAAGTTAGTACTTGCTTGATCTGAGGCTTGACATAGATAGGACCTAAAGAAGTAGAAGAGGACATTTAAAGAATGGGGATGAGTCATATAGAAGTATGGTCATGGGAAATGAAATCCCACATATAAGAAACAGTAGGAAGACCAATTAGAAGTGGTATAACATGTAATAAGACTTAAAGATGTGATATTTGAAGCAGTAGGAAGGAATTAGAGTGTATTGATAAGGAGGAGTGATAAGATCAGATCTGTGTTCAAGGAAAATCACTTTGGCATCTGTCTGGAAGATGGATTGCAATTGGAAGAGGCTTAAAGAATGGGAATGAAGACTAATTTGGAGTCTATTGATATCTTCAGGGTAAGAGGTGATAAGGACCTGAACTAAGGTAATAACTAGGCAGATTCATGTAAGTGGCCATATCTGAAAGCTTTTTGTAAGAGAAAATGCAGAGATAGAGAAAAGATAAGATTTGACTACCAATCAAACCTATAGGATGCCACAGATCTGAAGAGTTAAGGATGACACTGAGGTTACAATCCTAGATAATTTAAAGAATAGTGATATCATTTGATAGAAATAGGGAAGTTTTTGTTGTTGTTTGGCTGTTTCAATCATGGCCAACTCTTTGTGACCTTTTTGGGGGGATTTTCTTGGAAAAGATACTGCAGTTCTTTGCTATTTCCTTCTCCAGCTCATTTTACAGATGAGAAACTAAGGCAAACAGGGTTAAGTAACTTGCCCAGGGAAACACAGTTAGTAAGTGCCTGAAACCAGATTTGAAATCAGAAAGATGATTCTTCCTGACTTCAGTTCTGCCACCCATCTATTATACCACAAGTGGTAAGTTTGGGAGAATACATGAGTTAGTTTTGGACAGAGAACTAATCAGTAGACTATTGTGATTCTCTTGTTATCCCAACTGTTACAATATATCACTTTTATCTTCTTCCCCTAAAACAACCCGGGTCTCCAAACTTAAGGATTGTGTAGCTGTCACTGCGTTTTCCTCTCTAAAAAGATTTATATCTGGATATATAATCACACATTTAGAGGCAGCTAGGTAGTAGAGTAGGGAAGCTAGATGGTGCAGTAGATAGAGAGTTGGTTCTGGAATTGGGAAGACTCATCTTCCTGAGTTCAAATATGGCCTCAGTTACTTACTAGCTATGTGACCCTAGGCAAGTCACTTAATCCTGTTTGTCTAAGTTTCCTCATCAACAAAATGATCTGGAACAGGAAATGGCAAACCACTACAAGTATCTTTGCCAAGAAAAATCTAAATGGGTTCACAAAGAATAGGATACCACTGAAAAAATGATTAATAAAAAAGGGATAGAATGCTAGACTTGGAGTCAGAAGTGTGGAAGCCATTGTGATTTATAATTTAAGTGTTATTTTACACACAGTCTAAAACCAGACTTGAGTGAAATTTAAACTAATTTATCCCAAGTATGATTTGCACTTCTAATGTTTGCACATTTAAAAAAATATATTTGTTCCGAGAGTATTCCATATGTAGAAGTAAAGTTGCAGGCTTATAATTTTTAGTATTCATTTTTTTACTCCTATTTGAAGTATAGGCCTTTTCCCTCCAGATCTCAAGAACGCTACCTTTGCTAAAAGTCAATTACATGGAAATTGCACTAATATATTGGAAGAGATGAGCGGTAAATTGCTTTATTACTTCTCAGCAGTAGAAGAAGTATTGGTTAAAAAAAATTAATGATTGGTTATAACAAGGTGTCAGACAACTTCGAAATAACTCAGTTAATAAGAATGCTATGATATTCAAATGTTTACAATCATTTTAGGTAGTTGGCTATTCATTTTGCTTTTCAACATAAGTCTTGATAAATTAGATAAACACATTGGCACTCAAAATTAAAGTGTTTCGGAAATGTTAATATCCATAAGACTGTAAAATTTATCATTCATATACTATATATTTAATGAATGAGTTTTCCTGACATAAATAGGAGTAAATTTGTGTTACATACATTCATGGATTTTAGTTTTATAAATTAATACATATCTGACAAAAATATAAATTTTCAAGTTGTAAAGCTACTCCATCTTCATTATACTTTCTGCTTATCATAAAAATAATTATTTCCTAAGGCACATGCATATACATGCACACACACACACCCTGGGTACTAAAAATATTTTAAGATATGTATAGATGACCTATCAATTTAAAATACAGTTTTGTTGTTTTTTTGCTCTATTTCTTGGGAAGTGAAAAAAATGACAGACATTAAGGAGATAACCTAACCAATCACTAACTTTCATATATATCCATTTCATTGACACACAAATTCCAAGGGCAACTAACTGATGCAATTATAAGACAAACAAGAAGACACTAACATAATTATTCATATCTCAAAAGTTAGACACAATCTCTACAAATTCCTGCTGCTTACTAGTTAGTTGAAAATTACTCTAAATTATGCCACATTTGGAAATCAGTGCACCAACCCTCAAGTCTTATGTATTTGCATGTTTTCTACTTAGGAAGTGATTTGTTTTAGTTTATATAACAGGACAAAATTCCAATATTCAAAAACATTTAGTTGAAGTGGTAAATGGTACCTGAATAATTAAAGTTGGGCATTTGAAAATTTTACCTCTACAACATATACAATATCTTTTTTCTCCCCTACCTATTTGTACATGAAGTTTTAAACTCACATAGATTAAAACCACACTAAGATACTTGGGACACTCTAAACAAGTCACATATGACCTTGGTGATGACTTATAGACTTATTCATACATGCAAGTTATTGCTGGAAACAACTGCTTTATGCCCACAACATATTCTTTCATTGTCCTTTGGGTCACCTACAATTTCTGATTCTTCTGAGATCATGGTGTTGTTCTGTGATTCATAGCCACATAGGCTCACTGAGAGAATATTGATGTTTTCAATATGTGATTTGACTAAAAAAGGAGGAAGTGAGCCAGTTGTAGCAAGAGTGAGAAACAACAGATGGATGGGCCACATGTTACACTGGAATACATGGGATAATGACACGAGTAAACAAATAAGCAAATACAAGAGGATTTTCTCCAGCTTTTTGCGTAAAATTTTTATGGGGAGTTTATAAAAGTCACAGACATGAAATAGATGGAATTAGAAGATTTGAATGAGTTGTGATCTGTTGGTTTACATGGCATGAATTTAGGGATCTGCAGTATTGAAACATTTACAGGATGTTCCCCAAAGTCTTGGTGGAGTTTTTAACTTATTTGTTTAAAACTACACTGAGACTTTGAGTACACTGTCTTTATCAATAACAGCTTTTGATTTGATCATCCATCATTCATATTTTTTTTTATATGTCACCCGTGAGCTAGTTTTCTTAGGTGTTTGTTTTGTTTTGTTTTGTTTTTATTCAGTACTTTTTTTCACTCTCCATAGAAACCAGAGGAAAAATTCACACAGGATATAAAATGTCTTCCAGTTTCGCCAATGCCATGTATGATTTTGATATTTATTCTAAAACTGTGAATGATACTTCTATTCTTGTGTGTCACTCTCTAGGATGACTTCCAGGCTTTACATGGCAGAAAATTAGAGATGAACTCCATTTGTTTTATTTGTTTTCAGATGATATATAGCACCTTATTTTGTTTCCCTTTCAAAGTAAAGGCCACAACAAAAAGGAAATACGGAGAAACAAGAGATCTGAGGCATCACTACTGTTCTAGAAGAAAAGAGGAAGATGTTCAGTGGGTATTCGTTTATTATTTTTTTTAAAGTAGAAGTTGTTGTCGTTCACTTGTTTCAGTCATGTCTGACTCTTTGTGGCTCCACTTGGGGTTTTCTTGGCCAAGTTACTAGAGTGGTTTATCATTTCTTTCTCCAGATCATTTTACCGATGAGGAAACTGTGGCAAAGAGAGTTAAGTGACTTGGTCCAAAACTCTATCTACTGTTCCACCTAGCTGCCAATTCCATTATTATTATTATTATTATTATTATTATTATTATTATTATTATTATTATTATTATTATTATTGCTTGCTTTAAGGGTTAAATGATTTGTCCAGTGTCACACAGCTAGTAAGTGTCAAGTGTCTGAGGCTGGATTGGAACTCAGGTCCTCCCGAATTCAGGCCAGTGCTTTATCCACTGTGTCACCTAGCTGCCCCAGGAGCTTCCAATTTAAAGCATTTTTAAAGTACTATAAATTTAAAGTATTGCTTTGTTCTAAAATACCTTTATTTAATATTTAATAAAATTTTGATAATGTAGCAAAAATAACTCATTAAATTCCAGAGGCAAATTTAGGTCTGATCTATTTCTGTCTGTGACACTATTACTCATACAGTTTAACCAGCTTTACAAGCTTGAAGTTATCTTTGACCCTTCCCTTTTCCTTGATTCTCGTATCCAGTTATTTACTGTGTTATGACAATTCCACCTCCTCACCAATTCTCACATCCATCTTCTCCTCTTGAGCCACACTGTCACCACCCTAATATAAGCACACATTACTTCCACCTGAATTACTGTAATAACTTCCTTCTAAGTTTCTCTGACTATTCTTCATTACATCTATTTTCCATTGTGATATGAAAATAATATTTCTCCTACAAAGACCTAATTATGTCATTTCTCTGTTGAAAAATCTATCACCTAGAATAAAAAAGTCTTATTTCTAGCATTTAAGAATATTCACAATCTCAAGCCACCTTGGGTTTGCTGCTTTTTTATATCATTTCCCTGTAGGCACACTATACTCCAGTCCAATTGTGTTCACAGAATATGCCTTGCATTCTCCTTTATCTGTGACTTTTTCAAAATGTTTCCCATGTCTGTAAAACCCTGTCCATTTTTCTTTGTCTGTCAAATTCCTAATTATTCTTTAAAATTTAACTCAAATGGCATCTCCTGCATGAAAACTCTCTCTGATGCCCCAGATGGTAATGACTTTCTCATTTGGATCTCACATTGAACTTTATCTTCTAACTCTTTAACTTATATAATATTTGAGTATAATAGTTATGTTTTTTCCCCTTATGCCCCTACTAAACCATGAATTCCAGTAGAATAGGAATATTACTATCTAATCATTGTCTCTACTAATAAGTACATTTCGTATGCACATATGCATAAATATGTGTATATATTTATACATAAAGATATACATATACATATATATGTGTATAAAATAGGTGTGTATATATACAGATATCTACTCATATACATATACATATACATACACATATATGTATATGTATATGTGTGTATATGTGCACACACACATATATATGGAACAAGCAGGGGTATGCATGATTGTATTTATTCACCAATGTAACAATGTCTATGCTTTTGAACATTCTTATTAATATTTCTTTTTAGATTCTATTTGTAATATATAATTATATTTTATACATATATCAAACAAAGATATAATGTACACAAAGATACATATATTAATATTTCATGATAGTAATTTTTTTAAATGATAGATTGAGAGAAATGGAGGAAAGCAGGCAGGAGATAAAGAAGGAAGAAAGAATACATTGAATTTTATGTACTGATAGAGCACCCAGATAAAGATATCCCACTGAGTATTATAGATGCAGATATAGAGAGCTTGTGTAGAAGGTTATTAATGGAAATGTATATGCTTCAATTGAATAGAATTGAAGCCCTCTATAAATAAAATTGCCAAAGGACTCAATGTAAAGAGAGTAGAGAAAAGGATCAAAACATTAAATAACATTCACTTAATAGAGCCAGAGAAGGAGAAAGAATGATTAATAAGAAAAGGATAGAGAACTTTGAGACTACAGCTTCTCTGAAATCAAGAATGGAGAGATTATGTTGGATAGCATAGTCAATATTATCAGGAAAGTGCATTTGAGTTTCTTAATTAGGAAGTCATTGGTGACCTTGGAACAAGCTGTTTCAGTTGAATGGTAGGACAAAAATTAGATTTTAAGGAGTTGAGGAGGAGGTGGGTGGTAAATGAGTGAAGGCATTATTCATAGACTTTTTTCAAATGTTTTCATTAAAGGGCAACAGAGAGGGGAGATTGTTACTGGTTAACATAAAAGAGTCAAAAATTGGCTTTTTAGAGGATTGTAAAGAACTAAGCATATTTATATGCATGAGGGAAGTTATTAGGAGAGAGGCACACAAGATTCATCACAAAAGCAGAATGATCATGAAGGAAACAGGAAAGGATATCAAAGGTACATGTGAATGGGGTTATCTTTCTTGTAAGGTAGGGATACTTCTTTCCCTGTAATGGGAAGAAAGAAAGATCCAATAATTTTGCTGAGAATTTTAGAGTAGAGAAAAGAAGATGATTACACTCCTATTGGTTAGCCTCCATCTTCTCAGTGAATTGTCAATAAATATGGAGAAGTCAGGGATTATCAGGGAAAAGAAAATGTTTGGAATAATTACTATAAAGAAAGTGTGTGTCGTTGTGTGTGTGTGTGTGTGTGTGTGTTAACTAGACCTGTGTGTTTTAAACTACATCTCTTTATTGGTATAGGGAGATTCCAATGAGGACCTTCCTTACCAATACACATTACCACTTTCTCTGTAACTTAAAGAGCACCAAGAGCTGTAGAAGATTAAATATTTTTCCTAAAGTCATATAGTCAGTATGTCTAAGATGCTGTACTTTGAATCAAGATCAAATTTTATATTTCCTCATTTTTAAGTTATCTAGTCCCAGAAAAGTTATTTAACCTTTCTGTTCCTCAGTTGCTTCATTTGCAAAAACTGAAAAAAGACCTATATGGTCCTGTAAGGGGCTAAAAATCTACCTTCTCTATCTAAAATATCTAATGAGTGGTCACCAATAAATTATAAGCTTTAGCAAGAGTTTAGAATTTTAAGCATTTATTAAAGATCATTAGGATCTAATGATTAGAAAGGTAAAAATCTAACTATTTCTAAGAGACCCCATCATCTGACCTGCCTTGGCAAGGTCAGGAACAAAAAGGAATCAACGTTTCCTTCTTCCTCCCAGAAGCCCTCTCTGAAACTGGGAACATCCCATCCACATACACACGCACAGCTCCAAGCTAATTGGCTGGTAGCTTTGATAGACAGCACCCACAAGCAAACATCACTTCCTGATGCCAAGGAAAAGCTGCATGCCTTGCCCTCAGATGCCTTCTCCTCATGGTGGAGCTTTCCTACAGTAACTTTCCAGAAGGTGGTGTCACTACAATCATTACAGTCCCTTCTAACTTGCAACCTATGATCCATATGATCTGTGATGCAAATGCTTGATTCTGAATCATATCTCTCTCCACGTTTCTCTGCTTTAATCATTTTTAAGTAGTTAGTTACAAAAATGAGGACAAAAGTAGAAATGAAGGAAAATGTCACTTAGTTCTTGAATTGTGTAAATAATCACCCCTTGACATGTCTATTTGATAAATTCACTTATTCATATACCAGAATTAAGTTTGAGGATACATCCATAATATTTTGACAAGACTGTGGCCCAAAAATCCTTAAAAGAGAATGGGGGGGCAGCTAGGTTGCACTGTGAATAGAGCACCAGCCCAGAAGTCAGGAGGACCTGAGTTCAAATCTGGCCTCAGACACTTGATATTTACTAGCTGTGTGACCCTGGGCAAGTCACTTAACCCTCATTGCCCCACAAAAAGAAAAGGTAAAAGAAAGAATGATGGCCCACTTTGCATAGCCATCATTAGCTATATATAACTAGTTAAATACCAAAAAAGGAAGGGAAAAATGTCCCTTCTCTTTTCCTCTCTCCAGCTCAAAAAAAATCTTCTCAAGGAAAAAAAAATTATAAACAAAGCTTAAAAATCTATTATTATGTGCAGAAACTCAATTAACTGTTTTTACCATACTTGACCATCAAGCCAGTGAAAGACTTAATCAAAGAGTACCATAGTTTAAATTTACTTTTATTGTTTTTATGTGTAGACATAAAAAAGATGAAGTGAGTTGGTGCAAATCAAACCTTTTTGCTTGAGTTTACTTTTTAATAAAACATAAGAAAATAGGAAAATAATAATTGCCATGCTGATTTAGAATCATTATATATTTAGCCTAGGGTTTTGTCTTTCAGAAATACAGAAAAATCATTCATAGGACAGTGACATCCTTAGTAAGCAACTAGAGTGTTCCCATTAGGAACAGCTGCCTGCTTTGGAACCAATATCTATTTTCTATGGTTTTTTTTCTCAGTTTCACTTCTGATACTACTTGATCTTTCTTGCTCCATGTCACAGCCTATGCTCAGTGGCTTTGACATCAGGCTCTATCAAAATGGCTCATGCCTTGATTGTATCTCCTCCCTTCAGGAATATCTGTGGTTATTTCAAGTCTCTAACCTCAACATTTTGGGATCTTAGTTTCTATTATTCCCTTCGTGGTCACAATTATTCTTACTTCATCTTTTGTGGTCTCCCCTCACATTAAATAAGTTATTGAGTTCTCTTTATTTTTATTATCACCACCCTAATTACCACGAGGTATCTGACTCTCATTACTACCTCCTTAGATAAACCATTGCAATGTGAAGTTTTGTTGACATGCCACACCAATCAGTCTCCTGTTGTACATATTTCCCAATGCTGGTCCTCCAGTATCACTGATTAGTTTCAAATATTATTACTTCTACTATTACTTTCTTTAGTATCCTCATTCCTTTTAAAATGAACCTTACTCATCTCCAGGTCTCCTCCTATCTGATTTGTACATATTATTATTTGTTGTTGTTGAGTTGTTTTTCAGTCACGTCCAACTCTTCATGACCCCATCTGCTTTGCCTTTTCCTTCTCCAGCTCATTCTGCAGATGAGGAACTGAGGCAAATAATATTAAGTGGCTTGTCCAGGGTCAAACAGCTAGTACATGTCTGAGCCCAGATTTGAACTCATGAAATTTAGTCAAGTTCTCTATTCTCTGTGCTATCTATCTGCACCATATTAATATTGATGGTAATTCTATTATGACCTCTAGAACTCCCATCCCATTTTTTTAAAAATCCCCAACATCCTTGAACTTTTAATCATAAACTGACCCTACCATGAGGGTACACATACTCAGTGGTCCTTTCTATTGGAAGCTACTCTTCACATTCAGACTCTCAGAAAGTGAGGAGAAAGTGATAAACAGGAAATAGACTTCTTGCTCCTCACTGGTATTTCCAAACCAATTTTCTCACACAATCTTTCACTGAACTTTTCTTGATGCTGGTCCAAACAATTAATTTATATCACCCTCTCCCTCTCCTTTCCATTTATCAACCTCTTGACAACTCTCATAATTTTCTCAATGACTTTATTTCCTGACTCATAGTCTTTTCCTCTACCTTAATCTCTCTCATCACCCTAATCAACTTGAATATTTGAGTTTTTGAGTTTTCTAACAATGCAAGTCCTGAAACCTCTCCAGTTCCAAAACCTTCTACTCCACCTGAGCCAAACATGGCATGGACACAACTTAGACCTCAACATCACCAAGATTTATATTACTTACAAAACATAGAACTTAGAAATAACCTTCTCAGACCACAATTTCCTATCACAATTCTCTCAACCAGAAAAACAAACTAAGCAGCTTATACAAAATGTAAATAGTTATTTATAGGGACTGAAGATGCTAGTGATCCTGGGAGACTCTTGTGAATCAATGCCTAAAAAGTTTCTGGTGACTATAGATGAATGGAAATCTATTTATTTTCATGTCCATTCTCCTATATGCCACCCCCCCCCGCCCACACACATTATTTATGTGTGCCAGGAAATACTGTGGTACAAGGTAATCATTTTTAACATTCTTTCTGCTTTAATATAGTCACATTGGTGGCCTATTTATTCTTATTCTGTTTACTTTATCCTTAACACAATACCATCATTCTCAAGAATTATTCCTTTATTTTTACATAAAATATTACCATAAGAATTAATATAATTATTTCGGGAGGACAGTACTGCATACCTTTTCATGCTTCAGAAAAATAGATCTATATTGGATAGGATACTAGGCTTTGAGTCAGTTGCAAATAGATAAAGGCTATAATTTGAATCTTCATGTTCATGATTTAGATCTATGCGAGACTTTGAGGATATGTGGTCCCTCTTCCTTTACAGAAGAGTAAACTAAGACCTAGAATACTTCACCGATGTCCCTAATGTCAAAACTGGGGGTGATAATTGTCAAAGCAAGTATACAGACTAAAATCCTGTGAGTTCAAATCCAGCTTTCCAAAGCTGTCTACTCCTATTTAGGGACCAAAATTTCATACTGATAGCTGTTTTAGCACTGATTGAGGAATATCAGGTACTAATGAATGTCAATGTATCTTTTTTTGCTGCAATTTATTTTTTAAATAGCTGCGTGCATGAAATTGGATGTGACTTACATAATCAAATTACAAAACTGAAATAGCACTTCTTTGAAAAAGGATTGAGAAGATAGAAACTCTTAAAACAGACTTATTTAATTCATTTTTTTATATATTGACAAATAGAGATGCTAAGATGAAAACCTTATTGCAGATATCACGGATAAGCAATATTTGGCCAATATGCCCCTGTAAGTGAAAAACTAGGAGAGAAAGATTTGCAGATTAAATAAATAACTAGCTTCTGAATCAAGGAGATTTGGGTTCAAATTCTATCTCACCTTTGAGACATACTGTCTATGTGGGCAGTATGGCAAGTCATATTGGCATGCCGTACTTGGGCAACTCCTCTAAATTCTCTGGACTCCAGTAAACTCTTTAAATCATGGTGTAGGGGTAGCTAGGTGGCCCAGTGGATAGAGCACTGGCCCTGGATTCAGGAGTACCTGAGTTCAAATCCAGCCTCAGACACTTAACACTTACTAGCTGTGTGACCCTGGGCAAGTCACTTAACCCCAATTGCCTCACCAAAAAAAAACAACAACAAAAACAAAACAAAAAAATCATGGTATAGAGGAGGTATCAATCTGTATTTTTAGGGAGTGCTAGATTTCCATAGACCAATAAAATCACAGCTCTATTATTTTTAAGAGTACAAGCAAAGTTATGGTTTTGTGTTTCACAACTTATTTCTTGTTAATATTTAGAATCATGGTCATAGTTCTGTTTAGAAAAGTCATTTTAAAAAATTATTTGGTTTAAACCGAATAAATAACTTCAGACACAAGGATGATACATGCTATTTAGTATATGTCTGATAAAAAGTTCAATAATTCCAAGAGATTATGCCCTACATGTAAATAACACTGAAATATTTGAGGTATGCTATCCCTCTGTAATTTGGACATTATGATACATGGCCCAGATTTTATTTTCCTATTATGTGTTTATAATTTAACATGCAGTTTAACAATGAAATATAATTTTTAAGTAGCTGTAGCCCCACAATTGAAGAGTCAAACTGTTAGATGTTACTTTATTGTCTAAGGCAGACTGAAGCTGAATCACAAAACATATGGAAATCATCTCCATCAAATGATAAGACATAAAAGGTGTCCTTGGAAAGAGCAACATGATGCAATGAAACTAGAAATGAAGGCCTTTATCTCCAATACAGGTTTCTCTCATTAAAGAAATGTTTTCCAAGTTGAGAAAGTTCATTAAGGGTCAATTGAATGGTATCTTTAGGGAATTAAACTATTATCATAAATAAAAAGCTATTAATGATCTATACTATATGTGCATAAGTAAATGGAGCCAGGGTGATATGTATAATTACAGGATTGGTCTGAAAGTCCAAGGAAATGAAGCTAACACCCTATCAGCTTTCTTTTCTACATTCTGAAAAGATATTAACGTTGGAAGACATGACCATTAGTAGAGACTGTATTTATCTCACAGTAAAACTATGAGACCTTAGTTCATTTCAGCAATACGTAGCTCTTAAGCATTATTCATCAGTGTATAAAAGAGAACAGAGAGAATGAATTGGCATGACTATCATACATCATGACTGGAAGGACCTAAGTTTATGCTTTGTCCCTGTCCTTAAGACACAGACACGTAATAACAGTGGATTTGGCTTAGGACTTAATTAAGACTTAAGAAGAGGTCCTTAATCAAGAGGGACATTTTTCATGATGATCACGGTGTCCTGAACCTCTTTCAGTTAATCATCATTTATTAAGCAGTATATGCCATGAGCTTAGATAAGACCCAGGAAGAGACTTAAAAGAAAGAGGCCTTACCCTTAAGGAAGTGTTATTTGAAGAAACAGCAAAATGTGTGTAGAGTAGATGGAGTAAAGGAAGGTATTGACATCTGAGGGTCTAGGGAAGGGGAGAACAAGGTCTACTTCACAAGGTGACATATGAGCTAAGCAATTAAGGCAATCAAAGAAACTAAGAAGAGGTGTGGAGGAAGAACATTTCAGTCATAATGAGGGATAGGCAGCACAAAGACAGGAAGACAGAAAAACATGGAATGTCAATTTAGAGGTACTACAAGGACTCCAGTTTGGCTATATTGTAGAGGATTTGGTTAGAGACTAAGTTACAAAAAGGCTGGCTATGAAGAGCTTCAAGGTCACTTTGCTGAAGTGAAGGTTTGACTATCCATCTTCAGTTTGTTGAATTCTAGTAACGCCTTATTTATTACCTCCACAATAAATAACAAAGTATTTTTTGGAGTATTATATTTTTAACTTCATAATATGGCTGCTTTCTACTTTTCTGTCTTCTTACAGTTTACTGTGTATGTTAATCTAGAATTTTTCATATAGGAGAACCTTGCATTAACACAGTTCAGAGATGTTCCTTGGATTAAAATATGCATTTTATAACTTAGTAATTATAAGAAATAAAGTCCAAATGTTAATTCTGTTTCCCAACACTAACATTATCAAATAGCTCATTTATACGACTTGGTTAACTGCTTACATTCAAATTAGATTTTAGTATTTTGAGTTTGTATTTCTATAATTTGGGGGTTGAAATTTTAATGTTTTTATTTATTTTCATCTCTTTGTATGAAGTTGAGATTGAAGTTCTCTCTGTTTTATCCAGAGAGATTTAATAAATTAGTTAATTATCATGGTGATTGATAATATTAACAAAATCAATAAACATGCAAATAACTTTTCTGGAAATTGATATTAAAATTTGACACAGTTTAAATTTGAAAAACTATTTATGTGCATTCATCTCATTTGAGCTTCACAACAACCCTGTGAGATAGCTTACTGAAGTTATTAAGGACCCCATTTTACAAATAAGGAGATGGATGCTTAGAGCAGTTTAATGATTTGCCCATAGTCATATAATTAGGAAGTGTCAGAGGCAAGATCTGAAGTCAGATAGTCTTTTATACTCAAGTCTGATACTTCTTCCAACTCTTCATTTAATGGATGCTTTCTCATTTAGAAACATGTCTATATTATAAGACAAGCATGAAGAGAAGATGCTGACTAAGATCACATATAAACAAACTTTTCAGAAGAACAATATTATCCCTATCTTTCAATTCTTTCATATATTTAGATGTTATAAATGTAGGAAGTCCTTCCATCCATATAGCTAGCAGTTCATCCATGCTTTCACATCCTGGGCAATTCTTGGTCATGTTTCCCAAAAGATCTCTACAGAGACTCTACACAATCTTCTTAAGGTCTTCCTCTAGGTCTTTTTTTCTTTATTACTTGCATACCAGCTCAACACTTGGAGCTGTCTATCCATTATCCCTTGTTCTTACTACCTAACCAGCCCACTTGTCCTTTATAATCATGCTTCTGTTGAGTAATATTCCTTATACCAATTATTCTTCTATATCTATCATCAATCAAAATAAGTAGAATATAGCATTTTTCTAGTATGTTGCTTAAATGTTTATAATTATTAGGAACATGGTAGTAGAAATAATTATTTGTTTTTAATCTTGCTTTATGGTACTATGCATTATTGCATTTCAATCACTAATTTTCTTTGAATATATATACATTCTTTAGAAGCACCATTGGGAAGTACACTGTCACTTCATTTAGCCAGCTACAAATGAAAGCATATATTAGATGATAAGATCCATTATACAATAAGAATGAAAGAAAATAAGAAGATGCAAAGAAGCATATAACATTCAGAAATGTTTATTAAGCATCAATCACATGCAAAACACTGTGCTAGGCACTGGGGGTTACAACACTAAACATGACATTGAACCTGCACTTGAGAGACTTTTCTTTTCCTGGGAGGTTTATATAAATAGCACCTAAGTATAATATTAGTGATGGGAGCAAAGATACAAAATATTCTTGGAAGTTTTCAAGAGGAACAGAATGCTTTTACCTGGAGGGATCAGGATAAGCTACTCAGAAGTGGTAGCACAAAAGTTGATCTTTAAGCAACAATGAGTATTCTGAGAGACAAAGATAACGAAGGAGTTACATTTCAGACATGGGGGTCAACCAGGTAAATACAAGTAGGCACCATATGGCTTCTTGAGTTCAGAAAACAGCTAACCTCATTGGCTGGAATGCAGAATTGTAAGTGGAGTAAAGTGAAATAATGCTGGAAAGAAGTGGAAACGGAAGCTGAAGAAAGCTAGAAAGGATGAATGTATGGTATGTTGGAAGTTCAGATAAGCAAGTAACCTTTCATTTGTAGTTTTTGCTTGGGTTACCAAGCACATGTTTCTAAAGTACATTAGATTAATTTGTTTAAACATCTACTACCTTCTATTTCCCCCTTCTTCCTCTACATCCTCCTTCTTCCTTCTTCAGAGAACATTCAAAATTAGAACAGGATAAAGCTGTAGCTATTGAGAGCCAATCAGAAAATTTTGACCTGGAAAAAAATCTTTTCAACACAGTTTTGAAACAAAGGGTGAGAAAAATATTTTAAGCCTAAGTGTATCCTCATTTGATCCATATTAGAGGAGAACAGCTGGAAACCATTCTCCACAAAAGAGGGGGGAGCTACAACCCTTCACAAACTTGAAGACTATTAAATCACCCCCTATCAGCCTCCTTTCCAAGATAAGTAAAATCAATTTCTTTAACCTCTCTTCAAAGACTCTATTATTCAATCCATTAATCATTTCCATTATTACATGTAGTAAATAAACTGAAATTCATCCTCCATCCCTTCCCATACTTTTCTCACCCAGACACCCTATCACAATCCTATAGATGACAAAAATATAATTATGTAAGTTAAATAGAAACTGAAACAGCTAATACAAACATGGTGTGTTTAAGTACTCACAATGTACTCACATCTCACAATGCTCTTCTATCTCATTTATTCGTAAATTTAAATAGATTACCCAATTTTTACATTAGTAATGAAAAGCTCATGGGCTCAATTAGAAATGTAGTAAGGTCTTCTTCAATAACTGTGAATTAATCCAAAAAAATGAAGACAGAGAAGAGGCTGCAATGTGGATAGAGGCAACAAATGAATAATTTTCTGAATACAGTAGACAGAAACGTGGTCTGAGGCCTGCAGGATCAGAGATTGTATTACATTATCTAAATCAGTCCAAGTCAGAAAACTAAGAAAATTCCCAATTCAAGACACATTTATGTATGTATGTTTGTATGTATTGTGTATATGTGTGTATGATATGGATAGACATATGTAAACATATAGATATAGATATATGATAGACAGACAGATAGATAGAGAGATAGAGAGATGATAGAGAGATAAAACCATACTGTGTATACTTCTATTCATCAATTCTTTCTCTACAAATATATAGCATCTTCCTTCATAGGTCCTTTGTAGTTGATTTCAGTATGTATAATACTCAGAATAATTTACTCTTTCAGTTATTCTTTCAACAATATCACTTACTGTATATGATGTTGTCTGCGTTTTGGTCATTTCATCCTTAATTATTTGATGCAAGTTTTTCCAATTTCTTTTTCTTTTTTTAATCTTAATGTTTTATTTTTCCAATTACATATAAGTATGTTTTTCAACATTCATATTTATAAGACAGCAAGAAATTTGATATAGTTGCAAAGTACAATCATGTTGAATATATTTCATAAACATTAGTCATGTTGTAAAAGGAGAATCAGAAGAAAAAGAAGAACCATGAGAAAGAAAAACTAAAAACCAAAAACAAGTGAAAATTGTATGCTTTGATCTGCATTCAGATTCCATAGATATCCTGAATGCGGAGAATATTTTCCCTCATGAATCTTTTGAAATTGTCTCAGTTCACGGCATTGCTGAGAAAAGCTCAGTCATCATAGTTGATCATTGCACAATGTTGCTGTTATTGCGTACAATGTTCCTCTGATTCTGCTCAATTCATTCAGGATCAGTTTATATAAGTCTTTCCAGGTTGTCTTTGTACGTTTTTTAATCCACCCGCTAATCAAATAGCATGACAATATTCCATTACATTCATATACCACAACTTGGTTAACTATTCCCTAATTGATGGGCATACCCGAAATTTCCAATTCTTTGCCATCACAAAAAAGCTGGTATAAATAATTTTGTACATGTGGGTCCTTTTCCCATTTTTAATGATCTCTTTGGGATACAGAACTAGTAGTGGTATTGCTGGATCAAAGGATATATATTGTTTTATAGCCCTTTGGGCATAGTTCCAAAATTACTTTCCAGAATGGCTGGATTAGTTTACAACTCCATCAACAATGCATGAGTGTTCAAATTTTCCCACACCCTCTCAAACATTTATCATTTTTCCCAATTTTTTTTTTCTAAAATCTACCTGCTCATCATTTCTTTTTCTTTTTCTTTTTTTTTTTTTTTTGCAGGGCAATGGGGGTTAAGTGACTTGCACAGGGTCACACAGCTAGTAAGTATCAAGTGTCTGAGGCTGGATTTGAACTCAGGTACTCCTGAATCCAGGGCCAGTGCTCTATCCACTGCACCACCTAGCTGCCCCTGCTCATCATTTCTTAAAAGAACTGTAGTATTTCATCACAATCACATTCCATAACTTGTTTATTCATTCCCCAAATAATGGTCATCCCCTCATTTCCAGTTCTATGCCATTACAAAGAGTTGCTATAAATATTTTAGAAGCTGTAGGTTCTTTTCCTTTTCCCCTGATCACCTTGTGAAACAGAGCTAATAGGGGTATTTCTGGGTCAAAGTATATACACAGTTTTATAACTGTTTGAGCATAATTTCAGGTCGTCCTCGAAAATAGTTGGAACAGTTCATAGTTCCATTAACAATCTGTTAGTGGGTCAACTTTTCACATCCCTTCAAACATTTCTCATTCTCCCCTTCTATCATTTTAGCCAGTCTGATAGATATGAGATAACATCTCAGAGTTTAATTTGCATTTCTCTAATCAATAATGATTTAGAGCATGTTTTCACATGACTAGATATAGATTTGATTTCTTCATCCAAATACTGCCAATTCATATCCTTTGATCATTTATCAATTGGAGAATGACTCATATTCTTACAAATTTGACAAAGTTCTCTCCATGTATTTGAGATGAGATCTTTATCTGAGAAACTGTCCATAAATCCCCACTGCCAATTTTCTGATTTCCTTTTATCTTGGCTACATTAATTTTATTTTTACAAAAACTTTTAAATCTAATGTAATAAAATTATCCATTTTACATCTCACAATACTCTTCTGTCTCTCATTTATTCATAAATTCTCATATATATAACTATATGTATATAAGTATATGTGTTCCACATTCTTCTAATTTACTTATAATATCTCCCTTCATATCTAGGTCATGTATCCATTTTGACCTTATCTTGGTAAATGGTGTAAGATACTCAATTTCTACCAGACTACTTTCTAGTTTTCCCAACAATGTTTACCAATTGTAGTCAATTCTTTTTTTTTTCTTTCTTTTTTTTCAGTGAGGCAATTGGGGTTAAGTGACTTGCCCAGGGTCACACAGCTAGTAAGTATTAAGTGTCTGAGGCCAGATTTGAACTCAGGTACTCCTGACTCCAGGGCCGGTGCTCTATCCACTGTGCCACCTAGCCACCACCTGTAGTCAATTCTTATCCAAAAAGCTTAAATCTTTACATTTGCCAAACACAAGGTTAATGTAATAATTTACTACTGTGTATTGTATGACTACTCTGTTCCACTGATTCACCTTTCTATTTCTTAGCCAGCACCAGATAGTTTTGACAATTATTGCCTTATATTATAATTTAAAATCTGGTACTACTAAACCTCCTTCCTTTACATTTTTCATTAATTCCTTGGATGTTCTTGACCATTTTTTCTTCTAATGGATTAGTTATTTTTTTGAAGCTCAATAAAATATTTTTGGTGATATATTTGGGATGGCATTGGATAAGTAGATTAGTTTAAGAAGAATTGTTATTTTTTATTATATTGGTTCTGCCCAACCATGAACAATTAATATTTCTCTAATTACTTAACTCTGACTTTATTTGTGTAAACAACATTTTATAATTATGTTCATGTAGTCCCTGGGTTTGTCTTGGAAGGTATACTCCCAGGTGTTTTATGCTATCTACAGGTATTTTAAATGGGGTATCTTACTATCTCTTCTTTCAAAATTTTGTTGGTAATATATAGAAATAGTATTACTTATGTGGGTTTATTTCATATCCTGCTACTTTACGAAAATTAGTTTCAACTAACTTTTTAGTTTAATTTCTACGATTTTCCAAGTATATCATTATACTATCTGCAAAGCTTGTGTTTTGTTTCCTCATTGCCTATTTTTTTATTCAATTTCTTTTTCCCCTCTTTTTGCTCTTGCTACCATTTTTAATAAAATGCCAAAAAATACTGGTGACAATGGGCATTTTGGTTTCACTCCTAATCTTTTTGGAAAAGCTTCAGGCTCATCTCCATTACAAATAATGCTTGCTAATGGTTTTAGGTAAGTTTTCTTCAATCCTAACATCTTCCATGTCATTCCCTCTTCCCACTCTTTCAGCTCAGAGCTTTGTCTCATATTTCACTCAAAAAATTGAGGTCATTTGACAAGAACTCCCTTTACTCCCCTTACCTTCATTTAACATCACTCAGAGTACTTATCCTATCATCTCCTCCTTCACTCCTCTCACACATGAAAAATTAGTCCTTCTTCTTTCCAAGCCAAATCCGCCTATATGCTCAAACAATCCAATTTCTACTCTCTTCTCCAGAAAATTGCATCCTTTATCAGCCCCCTCTATTTCCACTTTCATTTCCTATTGGATGTTCCATAGACATCTTACAGTTAACATATGCAAAAGTGAACTCATCTTTCCCCTCCAAACCAGTCAGGCAATAACCATTTATTAAATGCCTATTATGTACTAGGCACTAAGTGCTGGAGATGTAAAAAGAAGCAAAAGACTGTCCCTGCCCACAAGGAATTTCTAATAGAAGAGGCAATAAGCAAAGGAATATTGACAAACTATTTACATTATAAATAGAAAATAATTAAAAGAAGGAAGGAATTAACTTAAAGTAAGATGGGGGGGGGCGCAACTAAGTGGCACAGTGGATAAAGCACCGGCCCTGGATTCAGGAGTACCTGAGTTCAAATCCAGCCTCAGACACTTGACACTTACTAGCTGTGTGACCCTGGGCAAGTCACTTAACCCCCATTGCCCTGCAAAAAAAAAAAAGTAAGATTGGGAAAGACTTCCAGTAAAAGATGGGATTTTAGTTGGAAATTAAAGGAAGCCAGGGAGACATGTAGGCAGGGTAGAGGAGGAAAAACATTCTAGGTATGAGGGACAGCCAGAGAAAATGTCTGGAGGCAAGAGGTGGAGTGTCTTGGTGTGGAACAGAAAAGAGGCCAGAGTCACTGAGTGAAAGATTATGTAGTAAGGAATAATGTATAAAAAGACTATAAAGGTGTGTGTGGGTGGGGGCATGAGGGGGACTGGAGGAGGGTATGAGAGATGGGGATAGATCATGAAGGGCTTTGAATACCAAACAAAGGATTTTGTATTTGATCCTGGAGGTGATAGGGAGCCACTGAAATTTGTTGAATAGGGGAGAACGTGGTCACACCAGGTTTTTAGGAAAATCCCTTTGATGGCGGAATAGAGGACTGATTGCAGTGGATGGAGACTGGAAGAAGGCATCTTAATTTCCCTATTATTGTCAAGGCTACCACCATTTCCCCAGTCACCCAAGCTCACAACCTAACTAAACCATGGCTCATCCCACCCTACAATTTAAAAAAAAAAACAAAAACAAAACTCTAGAACTGCTTTCTTTTCAAAAGCAAATCAATGGACTCTAGATGTTCAGACATAGACTTGATTAGTGAGATGTTTTGTTTTACTTAACTGTACTTCTTTGTTGCAATGAAGTGTTCTATTGTGGAAAAGTTGATAATCATTGGGAAACAGTACCAAGGCAAAAATATATCAATAAAGCTTTTATTTAGGAAAAAAATAACCAAGCTAGTGAACAGTAGAGGATAGTAATTAATGAAAGAGATAAAACACAAGCAGCTAGGTGGCACAGTGGATAGAGCACTGGCCCTGGATTCAGAAGGACCTGAGTTCAAATCCGGCCTCAGACACTTGACACTTACTAGCTGTGTGACCCTGGGCAAGTCACTTAACCCCAATTGCCTCACCAAAATAGAGAGAGAGAGCAAACCTGTTACAAATATTAATTCCCCTAGAATTAAAAAGTGTTCTAAAATATATTTTATGGAAAGAGGTCTTCAGAAGGTGACATTGAAGAGAAACTGCTTAGAAAGATCATGAGAGTTGTGTATGAGACTGGGCAAAATGATCACATGATTTAGTTAAATCAGGTGCTGAGCTAATTCTTTGCTAGCATCCAACCTTTGAATCCTATCTATTCAATTTAATTCAACAAACCCTTCATTAAAACCTTACTATTTATAAAGCCCTATCTGTTATAGCCCCAACAAGCTGTGGACCAGGTTCACTTTGAAAATGTCTAGGAACAGAAAAATTTCTGCTTCCCAAGGCAAATCATTGCCTTTTAAAAAAAATTACTATTAGGAAATTTTGTCATAGGTTGAACCAAAAATCAGACACTTTTTAAACTTTGTGACCTTGGTCAGGTCATTTAACTTCTGTCTGCCTCAATTTCCTCATCTGTGAAAATGAGGATAAGTATAACATCTACCTCCCAGGGTTATTCTGAGTATAAAAGAAGAATATCTGTAAAGTGCTTTATGAATCTTAAACTAATTACATAAATACTAGCCAGCTGTTATTTTGTCTGGAACTAATTAGGAGAAGTCTTATCTTTTTTTCTATATGGCAATGCTTCTGATATTTAAGGTTAGGATCATCCTTCCCCCTTGAAACTTTTGTTTTTATGTTAATTATTTCTAATTCTCTCAATTTTTCTTGTATGCCAAAGTTTTAAACCCTCTTACCATCCTAGCGACTCTCAACCAGGATTTCCAATATCCCTCTAAAAAGGTGGCGTTGAAAGTAATATGCAATATTAGAGATAGGTTATGACCAAACAATCAATCAGTAATTAAGCACTTATTAAGTACTTACTATGTACCAAGCACCATGCTAGGTACTTAGGGTATTAAGCCCAAAGTGAAATAATCTCAGCTTCACAGAAGTTAACATTCTGTCTGGAGAAGCAATGCATATGCAGTATGTTTATATTTTTCAAAAAAAAATTAAAGTTTTGAATGCAATATTCTATTATTTTATAAATTTAGCCTAACATCACATCAGCTTTTTTGCTTCCCAAGTCACACTGCTGATTCACTTGGAGCTTGTCTCCTAAAAACCCCAGCCACCAGCAATTGCTTTCTAACTACATTTCTGCGTCTCTGTGCTTCTATAAACATTGTTTTTTAAACCTCAGGGCAGAATGTTACACTTATGTCCATCTAATTTCACCTTTGTAGATTGAGCTCCCTATTCCAACTTATTTGAATTTTTTCTGTATATCCTGATGCAATGATTTGAACATTGGTATCCCCCCTACTTTCATGAGAGGTGCTGTGTTTTATTGGCAAGACAACCCTGGGCACAGGAAAGCCTGGATTCAAGCTTTTCTCTGACATTTATTGGTTATGTGATCATGGGAAAGTCACTAAGCTTTTCAGTGCTCTATGATCTTATGATCCCGAGAGCCTTCCAAAGCACCGGAAGCATACAACAGATTATTTTGCCAGCAACCGCCTAACTGTGTCCTATAAGAAGGAACCAATGGGGCAGCTAGGTGGTGCAGTGGATAAAACACAGGTCCTGGGTTCAGGAGGACCTCAGTTCAAATCCAGCCTCAGACACTTGACACATACTAGCTGTGTGACCCTGGGAAAGTCACTTAACCCTCATTGCCCTGAAAGAAAAAAGAAAAAAAAAAGAGTTACTTCCTAAAGCAAGCCTGAGGAATTGCTAAAAGAGTTTCTCCTTTCCTCCCCCAAGAGCAAATCATCAGCACAATCCTGGTTACAAAGAAAAGAACAGAAGAGAAACCATGAAAGGGTTTCTGAAGTCTAAAGTATACATTTTCATATGTTTGCAGTGTCCTACATGGAGATGAAAGAGGAAGTTCCAAAACCATTTAATTTCCTTTTTATTACTGTTAAACATACACCAGAAATATAGTGTAGGGGGTTGTTATTCCCAGAAGCATAAGCCAGCCTATTTAGATGAAGTCTCATGGTGTGGTTTAGTAGTTTATACATAGACTTTGCTCATTTGGGATATATGCTTCTACAGACTTTTGGTTATTTAAAAAAAATTATCTTTTTAAATGATGCATACGATTTGTGTGAATTAAAATACATAGCCACAGTGAGACTAATAAGAAGTATATCTATTTAAAATACCTCATTTTTTTTTATCCTACTCTCATGAACACAACTTGATATATTGAAGTTGAGAACAATAAGATGATGGCACAGAAATATTTTTAAAAGCTGATCTTTCTTGTACCATATTAAGAAAAAGCAATTATACACTTGTTCTACTAACCATTTAAAATAAGGTGGGAAAAATGAAGACTTACCCTCTAACTTAAATGAATGTGGATTCAAGATTTTAGACTGAAATGAAAATTTATGTGACAAAAGTTTATGGAAATTAGTCCAAAATTATTTTCATTATGACATACAGTGTACCTAGAGGAATGATTTAAAGACCATAAAAATCTGAAGCAAAATGCCATAAATCTCAAATATTTCACAAGCACAGTGTGATGAGGAAAATATGGTAGTTAACATGAAAAAAAAAAAAAAAAACTTGTTTGAGGAGCAGTTCTCTTGCCCTGATAGAAAGTCTTCCTCCTCTCCCAACAAACAAAGATTTAAAAAAAAAAAACAGATACAATACCATTACAACCTTGCACTGCACACTACTCAAAGGAGAGGGAATGAACAGTTTGTTTAAAAATATATTACAAATGGGGCAGCTAGATGGCACAGTGGTTAAAGCACTGACCCTGAATTCAAGAGGACCTGAGTTCAAATCCAGCCTCCACACTAGGTGTGTGACCCTGGGCAAGTCACTTAACCCATATCACCCCACAAAAATGTAAAAAAAAACCCAATATATATATATATATTGCTCAATATATATATATATATATATATACACACACACACACACATATATGTGTGTGTATAACAAATATGGTGATGCTTTGCATGATGATATTGATGCTATATGTATAACCCATATAGGATTGTTTGCTGCCTTGAGAAGCGGGGAGGGGAGGGAGGGAAGGAGGGATAGAGCTTGGAACAGAAAAATATAAATAAAAGTGTTTAACCTGAAAAAAAAAAAAAAGAAGGTGGTGTGCTCGGAAGGGAACAGGATGTATATATGTACCTATATACACACATAAATATATATTGTTAATATATGAGTTATTTAGGTCTTATGTATATAGAATTTATATTTAAACAAATTTATCATATATATTATTTATATAAATTGATATGTGTACATTATTTATAAAATAGTTATTTGCTTGTATATGCAAAAAACCTGCCTGTTTATTTTAAAAAATAGAAGAAGAGGAAGGATTTAAAATACTAAGTTATATGTACTAGAATATATGTAGGTATATCTAAATGTAATAATGTAGAAAATATACATTATATATATGTGTGTGTGTATTATATCTATGTCTGATATATGTATAAAATTTAATTGTATATCACAAATAAAAAATATATATATATAGAATGAAATTCAGAAATCCCACTTTGCTCTTCTTGCTTATACATACTCCTCTCACTAGTCTTCACACAAGTACAGGCTGAGATGTTTCTATCTATCTATCTATCTATCTATCTATCTATCTATCTATCTATCTATCTATCTATCTATCTATCTATCTATCTATCTATCTATCTGTTTTTCAATGCTAATGCAAAATTCCCAGGATTACTTTCAGCTGTGGTGGCCCCACATCCCAAATCCATTTTCACTTTTGGCATGGCTGGTAGAAAACGTAAATGTCAGTCAGGAAGAAAGCAACCTTGGCCTTTGCTTTTCCCCCACAACAGCCATAGAATTTCTTTTTTCTTTTGTTTCTCTAAGCCATAAACACTGAAAATCCTAATTAAAACACAAAGTTTGACTCTGTTCTCTTCAAGGATTACCAAAGCTAAGAAAGTGAAAGGAATGTGGATTAAAAAAAATGACCCCAGTTCTGACAAAGACACTCTTAAGGTTTCAAACTGTTAACTTTTCTTTTCTCTGGCTTCATGTACCACGGGAGGAAAATAGTTACTGTGAAAAACTAATGAATGTAGGCATCATTCAAACAAGTTTAATGCATACATGGAGTGGCCCCGTGAATAGAATTTCAAACAAAACATCTAAGCAATGATGCGAGCAGGAAAGAGCCATATTTGCTCTGTACAAAGAGAGCTTTGTCACCTCCTGACTTCATAGAAATAAGTGCACTTGTGTTTGTATGTGTGTGTGCATATTCTTACAGTAGTATTTGGGTATCACCACTTGAACCGACCAGCCAAGAAATTGGACACATTTTCTAGCTGTAATGTCAAGAGTTACAGGTCAAGGTCAGGCTGAACATAATACCTTCTTCATATAAAAGGCAACTCTCTTTGATACTTTCTTCATTTCTTTCTTTAAGGAAAAAAAAAAACTCTTAGTGAGAACACATGCATGTTTGAAGGAGGAAAAATGTCCCTTTGCAAGAAAATTTCTGCAGCACTACAAGTATAGAGGTAAGAACTAGCACTGGTTCTATGTCCTGACCTTACTACCCACTTTCCTTTCTCTTGGTATCGATTATATCCCATAGTCTTATTGAAGACATTAAAAGATATCCTGTTAAAGTGGAATGGAATAACCTGATCTCATTGTGTCATTCTAACTACAGTTCTTCAATATAATTCAAGTCCCCCAACATTAACTGAAGGTCACTGTGTGGAAGGTATTGTGTTAGACAGTCGGATCTAAAGATTGAAAATGATTTAAAGTCTGGTACTCAAGGTGCATTAGCTTGAATAACTCTGAAAATATTTTTCTTCTTTTCTGTCTTGAAAATTATCATTTTAATTATACCTTTTCCACATCCAACATAAATTTCAATGGAGGAAACACCAGCATGGGATTCATGCTAAGACTATCTTCCCATAAGAGAAAACATTAGGATAAAAATCAGAAAAACACACATTATTACCCCCAAGAAATAAGAAAGTAATTTACCTGAAAAGCCTCACAATCACTGACTGCATTTTTAGGCTTTTATCTACATTTTTTGATTCATATAGAAACGTCAGAATCTTTTTTTCATTTATCATTGACTTAAGGCTTTTAGTGGTTTAGTTCTGCCAGAATCAGTCAGAAGGTCCTGAGTATAGGTCCTGCCTTTAAAATGGGCTCTATAACTCCAGGCAAATAATTTCAATTCTCCGTGCCCCAGATAATTTTTTAAAATAAAGTCTCAGGGAGATTCATAGATGAATATATTTTACCAGTTTAAACACAACTGAAATGACTGAACAACAACAACAACAAACTTCCCTACACCAATGAGATTATAGGTCTGGACAGGAAAAAAAAAAAACCACAAGAGAATATGTTAGATTCTGGGGATACAACAATAAAAAACAGAAACAGCCTCAAGGAGTTGACATCTTTATGGGGATGTGTAAAGGAATATCTTAATGTATAAAGTGATAAAACATGGATAGAATCATCTGGACTTGTTCATCAAATCCCAGAACACCAGCATTAAAGAGTGTTCTGCCTGAATCCTGAAGAAAGTTAATTTAAGAGAAATAAAAGACTATTATTATAAAGAATAACTAGTAAAACGTATGGAATCTGTTAGGTTGGTTTGGTCCAGTCTGACAAAAAGACCCCAGGTGTGAGGGTCACCCAGATACAAGAGAAGAACCTGAGGAATTCTGGAATGGATGGGTGGGAGTGACAAGACCCAGATGGTGTCTTAATGAAGAGGCCCAGATGGAATAAGGCTAAGACTATTCCAGGTGCTGAGGTTGAAATGATACTGACCTTTTGGAAGAAGAAGACAGAACTTCAAGATGAGTACAAAATTATCAATATAAATACCTAAATTCTTAACAAAATAACAGGGCAGAATGTTACAGTTTGAGTGAGTGCCTTGCAGGAGTTGCTATAGTACTTGTGCCAAATTTTATTCAATCAAAATGATATTTATAATAGTAGAGAAATCATGAATGTTGGGCATTATCCAATTAAAATTATTGCTGAGAATGGTGAAGTGGGGTCCCTGACTTATATCTAAGTGAATAATAATGATGAAGCCCATGTAAAGTTAGTAATTTGTGTGTAGTCTGGAGAGTTCTTATAAGTATATTAGAATTTTTTTCTTTAGATTTATTTAGGGAAGGAAGTTACTGTTGGGCTTTGGTGTCAAAAGAACTATGATTCCAATCCAGACTTTGATACTTACTGTATATGCCCCTGGGCAAGTTATTAAAAAAAAAACTCCTTATGCCTCAGTTTCCTCATTTGTAAATTAAGGCAATTGTACTTGAGGCCTTAGAGGACCTTTCCAGATCTCAATTTAGGACCTTAAAATCACGTACATACTGTTCTTGTTGTTCAGCCATTTTTCAGTCAAATCTAACTTTTTATGACCTTGTTTGTGGTTTAGTTTAATTTTGTTTTGATTTTGTTTGTTTTTGTTTTGTTTTGCTTTTTGGCAGATACTGGAGTTGTTCCCCATTTCCTTCTCCAATTTATTTTACAGATGAGGAAATTGAGGCAAACAGGGTAAAGTGACTTGCTAAGATTGCCATAGCTTGTGTTTGAGGTCAAATTTTGAACTCAGGAAAATGAATCTTCCTGACTCCAGACCCAGAATTCTATTACACCACCTAGGTGCTCAGTGTATATAAGTACAATGTTTATCAATAATGGAGCTTATTCTCACTTCTTGGATGGCAATAGTTAAGAATCAACTAACTAAAGCTGAACTGGAGCAAAATGTAAATCTACTTACTTAGCTATCTAAGGTGGTATAGTAGAGTCTGGAATCAGGAAGATGTCATTTGATTACTAACTGTGTGATCCTGGGTGAGTCACTTAACCTCAATGTTCTCAACGCTAAAATGGAGATAATAACAGTATTTACCTCCCAGGGGTTTCATAAGCATCAAACAAGATATTATTTGTAAAGTACTTAATACAGTGCATGGAACATGTAATTCTTGTCCAGTTGTTTTGTTCAGTCATTCTTCAGTGATGTGCAACTCTTCCTGGGGTTTTCTTAACAAAGAACTACAGTGGTTTGCCATTTCCTCCTCCTGCATGGCACATAGTAATTGCCAAATCAATGATTGTTCCCTTCCCTATAAACATCCAACAGCATAGGCTTCTAATACATTTAAGTCAGTTCTCATTCATTAAGTTCTTTTTTTTTTTTTTAAAGTGGCTTGCCCAGGGTCACACTGCTAGTCAGTGTGATTATACAAGACTTTTAAGGCAATTGAGGTTAAGTGACTTGCCCAAGGTCACACAGCTAGTAAATGTCTGAGCTGCGATTTGAACTCAGGTCCTTGCAACTTCAGGGCCAGTGCTGTATCCACTGAGCCACCTAGCTGCCCCTCATTAAGTTCTTAAGTGCTGCTTACTATGTACAACTTACTGGGGATAAAATTACCAAAACCAAAACCGTCCCTGCCTTCAAGGAGCAAAGTTAGGATCTATTTTGACCTTCTATGCAACCCTTATGAGTGCAGGGCTCCCACCTACCAGATTACACTGCTGGCCCTATAAGCTTTAGAGATCATAATCCACCCAAACTCTCCTCTGTGCAAGGTAGTCACAAGTCACTCTCTGCCCCTACCCTTAAAGCTGATGATTGAATAGGACCCATTAACATCTATAGGATTTTTTGAAAATTCTTAAGTAGCTAATCCCATCACATGTTTCTAAAACAATTTCGAGATGTTTTGAGGGTAAGTCTTTCAATGTTTAAAGCTAAAATCAGGGACATCACTTATATCCTCCCACAGTTTTTTTTTTAAATTATTTTTCTATTATCTCATGAGTATCACATTTTAAAATGTTTTAAAATTTTAAATAAAAGTATTTTATTATTTTCCAGTTACATGTAGAGATAGCTTTCAGCATTTGTTTACATAAGATTTCCAATTTCAAATTTTTTCTCCCTCCCTCCCTTCCCTCCCCCCCTCCCGCAGACAGCAGGCAGTCCGATATGGGTTATATTTATATTTTATATATATATATACACACACACACACACACACACACATATACATGTATATGTATATACACATATGCACATACATAACAATGACTATCACATTTGACAAAATGATCTTGCTGCAACCCTTTTCAAGGATCCATTTTACAGATGGAGAAATTAAGGCTCAGATTATTTGACTTGTTCAAAGTTATACAATAAGCCCATAGATGACTAAAGATTCAAACCCAGCTCTTCTGACTCACATTCCTGGCTTTGTTTCCACTCCACCACATATAAGCTATTTGCTTAGTCCTCTCCACAAGTGCTAGGCCTACTCAAAGCAGTCTCTCTATTGACCATCCATAGGGGGCTATTGGTACAAAATCTGGCATCTGCGTCTGTTCCTAGGATCATACACACTGCTAGTGTCCATTGTTTCCAGCTGAGAGTACTTCCCTCTGTTCCTGCAGTGCTTTCTTCAGGAGCAGGATATTTTCATTCTGCCCTTGGCTTGGCTCCAAGGGTGGAGAGTGCTTAACTGGCAGGAGAAAACAGATGGTTGTCACCCCTAGAGATGTCATTCATTTTTACGCTGCCCTTACCCTTCACCAGCTTGAGTTATCCCATTTGAATTCCACCCCTCACCCCCAATTGTGAAGCTCTCACATTCCACAGATGAAAGTCACACAATGTGTGTATGTTGCTGCTGCTGCTGTTAGTAGTTGTGGTGTTTTTGTACATGGGTGGCAGTAAAGTTTCAAATGAATTTTCGCTCAAAATGTACATTTTGTTTTATTTCAAACATCCCGATTTCAAGCATCAATTTCCTAATTTCTTCTGTATTTTTTCAGCTATAGTTTTCCTGCCCCCATCTTTCTCATGCTACTTAGCCCTCTCTAAATCTGAATCTCTAAGCATAGTTATATATACTTATTCTAGAATTCTGCCTTCAGTGCCCACTATCCTTGGTAAAGGAATCAAGCAGGCCAGAGCTAAGAAAATGCAACTATGGTAATTCCAGTGTAAATCCCCATTATTCCTTATTTTGTACCTTGGGACTTCAGGCTATTGGGAGGGAGAATAGTTCTTTTTTGGTTGATTTCTCAGCTGCCACATAAAAGTGAAAGGGAAAGAAGAAGGGGAAGGAGAGAATCAGGCCCAATGAGTAGTTACAATTATAAATTAGGTAATTGACCATAGAATCACTTCCTTGATTTTACACATTTCTGTTCATTCTATTATGTTTTGGTACACCCTTATATTTGAGGGTTTTTTAGTTGCTTTAAATATCTCTTCTTATAATTATCCTCAGGCACAAGGATGAAATCTTTGATGACTCAGTGCAAAGGAAACCATCACATTGCATCCAGTTCATTATGTAATGCTAATACCTGTTTTCTTAGGGATATGGGTATTAGCAAAGCTAGAAAATGAAACCAAATCAATACTTTCTTTTGGTTTTATTACAGAAAAGAATGAAATTAGAATCCAACATTTTAGCTGTGAAATCATAGGCATTCATGCAATCTTCCATGCCTGAATTGGAATCATCCCATCCAATCTCCCTATCAACCTACTAAAATGTTTCCTTTCTTTTAAGGCCTCACATAAAAGTCATAAAGACTTTCCACTTTTCCTACCACTATACTGGTGAAATGATCTTATCCTTCTCTAATTTCTCCTAAAACTTTGCTTTGACCTATAGAATGTATTTATCACTTTATATTATAGTTATTTGTGTACAGATTTATTTTCTTGAAGGAATTGATTACCACATGATAGATTCATAGATTGAGAACTAGAAGGTATGTTAAGAGTCAGCGATTACAAATACCTCATTGCAAAGATTAGGAAACTGAGACCCATAAAGTTTAAAGAGCTTTGCCCAAGGTCATAAATGTACTTAGTGATAGTTTCAATTTGTATCCTACTTCTGAGACTTCAAAACCTTTTTTTGGCACCACACTGCTTCCTGCTCCTCATTAGATTGTAAGTTCCTTGAGATCATGGCTTGGGCTAGCACTATATCATACATAGTAGATGTTTAAATGGTTAATTAGAATAAATCATAAGTCGATTGTTTCTTTTTTGGGAGAATTTAGACAAAGATGTGACTTGAGTATATTGAATTCAGCATAAAGATACCAGCAACACAATGATACTCTTTTACCTCCAGCAGCTGCACTCAAGCAAAGATCTGCTAGAACACAGATAATTCCTAATGTCTCTAATTTCTGTTCTAATTAAGAATAGGGAGTTTTCAGTTCAGCAATTCTTTCTTGTGGTTTAATTGATCAATGTAGACAAACAAAGCAGATGCTTTAGATCCTTTAGAGACTTCAGAGCTTGAATTATTTGATTTGATTTTCTACCTTGATGAAAATAATTGAAACTTTGGACATTTTTTTGGAGTGAGTAAAAATGTTGATTTGTTTTTCCTTTTGTTTTGCAGTTCCAAATAGACCTAGACAAATATGGAAAGAGTAAGCAAAAATTGAGGAATGTAGAAATATATGTAAATCTTATCTCTCTTTTTTTAATTTAGAAAGGTATAAAATGGAATAGTTACTATAACTGGGAACATGGGATATAGTCATAACTATATTCTTAATACTCAAATACATTGATGATAGCTGTTTTGGACTGCATTTAGAATAATATTTGCATAGAAAGTAGCAAAATGCATTATTTTTCACACTTAGTTGAGAAATTGTAATAGTAATTCTGTTAGAGGTAACATTTTCTTTTTTTGTCATTCCTTAAGATTCTGTTAAAAAAATAAAACCTCTAATCATCACTTAAAGTACAAGTTGGCCAAGAGAAGATACAAGTAAAAAAACACTAAATTATTCTGGTTAAAATTTTATGTTTATCTCAACACTCCATAACAAAAGATAAACAGAGATAAAGTAGGACATTGATAAATTCCTCCTATAGGGAATGCTTTTACAACAGATGTTCCCTGAGCCTGCAAGCTGTATGAAATATGTCCCATGATAGCCACATCTATAATAAAATGTTAAGTAAAGCAAAAATAGCCATATTACAATTATGAATCCTAATTGCCTGGAGAGTTGGAATGTAACATTCACTGAATAAAACTTGAACAAAGCAGTGTTAATGATCTGTACCTAACAAAATAGTACTTGACAAAGAATAATTATTTATTTTTCCATAGATCTTTCCAAGTACCACATGTTTCTCCCTGTGCTTGCTTAAATTATATAATCAAAGTATCATCTCATAAGAATAACTTTTATATTTCTTGTTTGTGTATGAAAAAAGTGATCTCACACATACATACATACATGCATACAGAAAGACTAAACATTTACAAAATGTCATTAATGTAGTTTAATTGTCTATGGTGTTTCAGCAATTTTGTATATCCTAGAACTTAGCTCTGAGGTTGAATTCTACATAATTATGGTTTTCCTTGGATACTAACCAGTGTTGTGAAATTCTTTTCTAGGCCATCATTATAGTACATTCTCACCTTATTGTTGTCTTACTACAAGAAATCTATAAGAGTAAGATACTGTAGCTTTCTCAAAAGAAAAAAATATATATACCCAACTTATTCTTGGCACACAAAATAGAAGTCTAATGTGAATAGTCTAAGAAAATACCCTTAAATCAAAAACTATGGCAAAGGAAACACGATACCTTTGTGTTACTGTAAGGCCAGGTCTCCATGGACAATTGATTCAGAGGATAGGGGACTATGATCTAATATTTCAGGCTACAAATACCCTTTTGCCTCAATGGTCTGAATAATTGAGTAGTTTGGGGCCATGAATTATCTCCATCTCTTCACAGCACTTTGCCTATTGAGACTCAGGCCCTGTCTACATGCTGTGACTGAATTGACTGTCACACGCTTGATTGGGTCTTTCAACCATCTTATTAACCACTTGTGGGACAGTTATTCAACTTGAATGTGTATCTTTCTGATTCATTCTTTGAAATCACTGAAATATCCTTTATTCCCCTTTGCCAGTGTTAACACAGATTCTCTTCCCTAACTATATTTTCTAAATAATTTGGAAAGCAATAGGTGAAGTGACTATTTATTGGTCATAGACTAGGTAAGAGTTTGAATAGACTTTATGACTCAGAAATTACCTATTAAACTAAAGTCAGGCATGATGTCAGAAATATTCCAGGAAATATATTGCTGTCATTCATTTTTAAAGATGACCACCTGTGAATTAGCCCAAGTGGGACCATATAATGATATGGCAAATATAATGAACACTTTAACACTGCTGAATATGACTGATTTAGCTAAGGTTTAAAGAGAAGGAAAATGAGGGGTAAAGATAAAATAGATTCAAAGAAAAGAAATACACCTTTCACAATTTGTAAAGGTAATAGGCTCACATCAGGAATTGAAGGTCATTAAAAAAAGACATAAGCTTTAATGACAGGTTAGAAAACAGACAGTTGAAAAGAAGATAGAAGCATTTGGGAAAGAGCAAGGGAGGTACGAGAACAGGTGAGAACAGGGACAGGCAGAAGTTTATGAGGCAAGAAAGGGAATAGTAAATGTATGCTGTAATTACTACCCCCTCTGAAGATCTGACTTCAAAAATTCTTCAGAAGTTGATTAGTATAATATATTTGTTTAAAATAATAATTATTATAAAAATTACATTTGTGATTCATTTAAAGTCCAATTATTTGTTCCACTAAGGTACAACATCAAGTCTCTAGATGCATACTAATTGCTTTATTATTATTATTATTATTTTAATTCAAAACAATGCCCTTTTTCAAGTAAAGCTAGGGTCCAGTTAGCACAATACAATGATAATAAAGGAGTATCAAGATTTAAATGACCATCACAACTGGTAACATAGGTAAATACACAGATTATATAATAACAAAAATGAGAACAAGGCAATGTGAGAAAAGAGCTAGCATTGAAATTAGAAATACCTGGGTTCTATTAGTGCCTCTGACACTGGCTGTGTATGTGTCCTTGGGTTAATCATCTATGTTCTTAGTAACCCAGGCAATTCTCTAAAGTTCTAAGTTGCAAAGTGCCAGCCTTCATTGGTGAAAAAAATACACCGGCCTTGAATTCAGGAAGACTTGAGTTCAAATCCAACCTCAGACACTTGACACTTGCTACCTTTGTGACCCTGGGCTTAAACCTCATTGCCCTGCAAAAAAAAAAAAAATCCTTCAATCAATCAATCATTCAATAGACATTTATTAAGTACCTACTATGTACCAGATACTACTTATTTACATATAAATTTTTAATTAGTATAATCAGTGCCTTCTAGGCATAAGGGATATCTAGCACAAAGATATGGAGATTGGAGATGGTGCATAATGTGTAAAGAACTATAAGAAGACCAGTTTGACTAAGTAAACTGAGGCCCAAGCAGGCTAATAGATTTCTTTATGGTCACATGGCTAAAAGACAAAATCAGAATAAGTATCCTAGCCTCATGAGGGCAGTATTCTTCCCATTATACCACTGTGGAAAGAAGATCATGACTGACAACTTATTAGACATTAACTGTGATATAAGTGATTTCTACCATGAGAATAAATAATATCACTCACTAGTATATTAATAAATAATATACTCACTAGTATTTTAAAATAGCAGCAGCTATAGATAAAGCAGTAACAACAGCAGAAACAGTATTGATGGTGATTGTGATGATGATAGCAGTAATGGTACTGGTGATAGTGATTATGGTGTAGTGGCATTAGTAGTAGTGGCAGTAGAAGTAATAGTGGCAGTAGTAGTAGTAGTATTTGTCATAGTGATTGTCATAGGGGTCGTAAGTGTGTGGTATGGTGAACTCTCACTTTGGAAACCTTGTGCACTGATTCAGATTGGCAATTTTTCTGTAACTTAAGAGTTTTAGGGGCTTGACTAGGGCACTATGGTATGTATCACAGGGAAGTCTCAAAGGTGGGTCTGACTCAAAGGTACACCTTCTCTCTACTGTCACTCAGACTTATTATCCCTGCAAAGTACATAAATCTTATGGTATTCTTGAAGTGATGGAATATATAAGATAGCTTATAGATGGTATATATATATGTGTGTATATATATATATATATACACACACACACATATATATACTGTCTATAAGCTATATATATATATATATACATACCATCTATAAGCTATCTTATATATCCCATCACTTCAAGAATATAGGCATGTTTATATATATATAAACATGCATATATAGACACAGAAGTATATGTATATGCATATATAAACATACGAATATATTATATATACATTGTGTGTATCTATGTGTATATGGACATCTACATCTACGTATATGTATATATATGCAATGGAGAAAATACTAGCTTTCTGCACAACTATAGAAGTAAAGCAAAGAAACCTTTTATCTTCCCTATTATTTGACACATTTCTAGAAATAAAAGTTATCATAATAATGCAAGAGATATAAAATTGCTGGATCAAACATTTGCAATGAAGAAATTAAATCATCCCTATTTGGAAACAACATGGTACTTTACTTAGAAAACCACAAAGAATCAGCAAAAAAACCCTAAAAAACAAAAACTAAAACTAAAAGCAAAACCTTAGGCAATTACTAGGTTTAATAAGTATCCCAGCCTCATCTACTACTGCCACTACACCATAATCACTACCACCAGTACCACTACTGCTATCATCATCACAATCACCATCAATACTGTTTCTGTTTCTGCAGTTGTTGCTGCTTTAGCTATAGCTGCTGCTATTTTAAAATACTACTGAGTATATTATTTATTAATATACTAGTGAGGACACAATAAACACTCAAAAGTCATCAGTATTTCTGTAGAGCAATAGCAACAAAGAGGAAATAATAGACAGTAAAATTTCATTCAAAATAGCTAAAAAATCCAAAAAGATTAGAAAGTTAATCTTCCAAACTAAATATAATACTATTATGAATACAATGGTAAAATGCTTTATTAAAAATAAATGTGACAAATATTCAAAGGGATACTCTTTGATCATGGCTATATCTATCAAAGTAATGGCCGATTTTTTTTTTGTGAGGCAATTGGAGTTAAGTGACTTGCCCAGGGTCACACAGCTAGTAAGTATCAAGTGTCTGAGGCCGGATTTGAACTCAGGTCCTCCTGAATCCAGGGCCGGTGTTCTATCCACTGTGCCACCTAGCAGCCCCAATAATGGCAGATTTAATGCTATATCAATCAAACTACCAAGGAATTATTTAAAAGGCCAACCAAAATAATAACAAAGTTAAAAGAATGAAAAGTTGATTATCTCATTTTAAAATATTAAAGTATGGAAAAAAGATATACTACTTCCAGATCTTACCTCAAACATAGCAGTTATAACAACAACAAAAAATGATGTTTGTTTAAAATAGAAAAATAGATCAGTGGATAGGAATAGATCAGTAATAATCATAAACAATCAAACTCAATAGTACAATGTTTATTAATTCAAAGAACACAAATTGCTTGGGGAAGTTCTTCCTGGTTAAAAAGAACCATTGGTAAACTGGAAAGTCATTTCTAAAAGAATAGGTTTAGACTATTATCATATAAAATAATAATTGTCTTTTATAATATTTAATTTTTTAAAAATTTTATTTATATTACCTAAATTGATCTGCATAACAACCCTGTGAGATGGGAAATAAAGATATTATTATTCACATTTTGTAGAAGTGGAAGGGGGATCTTCAAGAGCTTAAATGATTACACAATGCACAACACAATACATAATACACAAAAATATGCAACATCCATAAAGCTGGAAGAGGAAGGATTTAAACCCAAGTGTTTCTGCTTCCTTAAGGAAGAGATAATCTTCTCAGAACTATTCTCATTTTTAAAAGTGAGCAATTTCATAGCAACCATGTTTTGTATTTTCAGTCCTTGTGCTGTCAAAGTTCATCAGAAACTCCACTTTAACTATCCTATCTTTCTGTCTGGTTATTACTTATACATTGCCAGCACATTTGGGGTGCTTCTGCAAGGGCACCATTTTGGCATTAACCATGCTAAGCAAGATGAAGATATCATTCTTTGCCTAAAGCCACAGGCCCTTCCAAGAGCAGTGGGAAAAAACAAATGATTGTTAGACTGGGTCAAATGCCAGACTGAAGAGATGCCCTGATTAAAAGGCTTAGCCAGAGGCAGAAAGCCCTTTCACTGTTCACCAATTCAAATATAAGGGCATTCAGCTCCTGCTAGTTTTCTGGTTAATTTGTCAAGTGTATAGGGCGTTAGGGATCAGAATAATGTATGAGCTTCAAAAGATTTGAAAGGGGATGGTTGGAACCAAACAGTTGGGTCCCAGAGCCAATGTAGCTATTATTCTTTTAATTTCTGCTTCTTTATTCCTTACAAATTCTTTTCTGACTTTTTTTGTTGTTATTTGAGTCTCAAATTTATGTTTAAGCCATTTTCTTTAAGACAAATATTTTCAAGCCATAGAGAGAACTATTTTCTTTGCTTATAAAGAAGTCAACAATAAAATATAGATTTTTTTAAAGATGTCAGTGTAATATGTGAACCTCAAAAGGTTTTAAAAGCTTAATTTTGATCCAGGCTGCTTTAGTTCAGAAAACCTCAGAAGATCATTTTCTTTTTATACTTCTATTACTTCCTGATTTCAGCCAAATCTGAACTATCACACAAAACAGCTTGACATGGATTTTATTTTTAATGATTCCAAAAGTTTCTGAGTTTCAACATTAATGAAAAATCCAGATTTCTAGTTCATGCAAAGTAGGGAGCAAAAGAAAGAGGAGAGGAGGTGGGGACTATGAGGAAAGACAACTAGACTTCATGTTCAGACATGAAACTTCTTAAACACTAGCAATCCACTGAGAATTACTAGGTTCAGGGATGATTGAGCACTTAATTAGTTCAAAGGAAAGATAAAGACCTGATCTAGAATTTACAAAAGAAAGGTCTTAGGACCTCTCTATCTTTCTCACTGGTTAGTCTAAAGTCAAGAAGCAGCTCATATAAAATGACTACCACCAACCTTCTTCCTAGGGATTTCCACCAACAACCTCCTCCTTCATGCCCATGCAATGGAGAAGGCTATGCTCCAGCAGAATGTTAGTTCCTGAGGGAAGGGGTGATTTTTTTGCTTTATCTTGTCTTTTTTTTTTTTTTTTTTTTTGGTGAGGCAATTTGGGTTAAGTGACTTGCCCAGGACCACACAGCTAGTAAGTGTTAAGTGTCTGAAGCCAGATTTGAATTCAGGTCTTCCTGACTCCACGGCCTGTGCTCTATCCACTGTGCTACCTAGCTGCCCCTGGCTTTATCTTTATCTTAATTTTTAGCACCTGACATAGACTGACACAGAGTAGGCATTTAATAAATGCTTATTGGATTGGATTATTTTGGTTGTAAACTCATTCTTTTGGGTGCAGCTAGATGGCACAGTGAATAAGGTGTTTGGCCTGCAGTCAAGAATACTCTTGCTGAGTTCAAATCTGACCTCAGATACTTACTACCTGTGTGACCCTGGCCAAGTCCTTTAAGCCTATTTGCTTCAGTTTCCTCACCTGCAAAATGAGATGGAGAAGAAAATCACATCAATATCTTTGACAAAAACAAACAAAAAACACCCACATGGGGCTATAAGGAGTCAGACAACTAAAACAACTGAAAATAAAAAACAAGTTCATTATTTTCCCTTCCTGGTGTGACTTTCTTCCCTTCCCTATCACAAAGAATTACACTGGGCAACGGTTGTTTTAGCCCACGTATTATTTGTCCTTAATTTTCCAAGGTGACCAATGACTTCACAGGGTGATATCTTTACATGAGCATAAATTGGATTTAAATGAGACAAAGTTGTCAGCCTCACTCTCCCATAGTTATCTAAGTCCAATGGAAAGACAAATGTCAAGATGACTAACAAAAGCCGGTGATTGTGGATGACCTTAATATCTCTAATGTCTGACCAAGTTCTAAGCACTCCACAGCACCTACTTCAGCTACTTTCATGGCCATTGAAACAAATTGTTATTATCTGCCCATTCTGTTGAGAGAAGTCTTCACATGCCCCAAACTCACGGACCAGTTTGAGACCTGTCGGTTACCCTCAACCTGGTTTAGCCCATCTGGCAAGACAGCTTTACTGGGGTATGGTTGTACATGGTACACATTCTTATAGCAACCAGTGAGAGCTGTGTAACAGGTGAAAACCAAAGGTGGATGAACAGCCCTGAAAACATCACACCAGAGATTTTAGTCCTCCCTGAACACCCCCACACCCCAACCATGCATTTAATAGGCTGGATAGTCACCAAAAGGAGAAAGACCACTTTGTCAACTGTATTATCAAGGTAATATTATCCTTAATATTGTAGATCCACTGGTTATTCCAGAAATTTTGATTATTCTCTTTTTTTGAAACCACATAACTGAAATGTTCTTTTTCTTACTCCATAACAACCTAGCTTCAAATACATGTGGTTCATCAAAGATTAGAAAGAGAGGAGGTTTTTTGCCTCCTGGAAAGAACCAAGGCCCTTTTCCTTAGCTCTACTCCACAATAACATCACTCCTCTATGATGCAGATCATTTACTAAGGTAGCCATATGCTTAGCAGCAGCCCCTCTGTTTGCAGATAGGCATTTCAGCTAATTCAGCTTGTTCCACAGTGCCAGGGGTTTTTGTGTCCAAAAAGAAAACGGCTAGATAAATTTTCCAGTGAAATTAGATTCACTCAACATGAATGTAGCACATGCTGTGTACATGGCATTGTACAAGATTGCACAGAGATTATAGAATATGGAGAAAAGAAAACCCTTGTTCCTATGGAGATTTTTAAAAGTGCAATAGTATCAATAGGCCACACACATTAGCAAAGACAAGCTACATTAGTGGTATGTTACTTAGTGGTATGTTACTTAGAACATGTGATGCTGTCCAGGTTGGCCTGCTATGACCAGTTATCTTTCGAAGGCAAAATGGCTACCAAATATGTCATAAGATATCATTATGAATCCCACTATAGAGTAAATTCTTATAGAAAGATCCAAACCAGGCTTTGTTTAATGGCACAGAGAAGGCCATTTGCTGAACTCCATTTTCCCTTCTCTTCAATACCAATGATTACCTCTAATTAATTAATGTCTATTCTACTTTCCTACCAATTTCTACCCAAGATGCAAATGGTAAAGTGGCTCTTCCATGAATCAAGCCACAGCAGTACATTTCCTGAAGCAATTCAAATGAAGAATTTATAGGCAGTGCTCACAGGGTCTGAAGATGTTGTGTGTGTTTTCCCAGCTTGGATCAGCTATATCATACTCTGCCTATCAGCATGTGTGATGGACTTAATGTAGCATTTTGGAAAAATCGCATCATGATACTTTGAAGAAGTAGCAGAGGCATGGCTCACAGGATACTTGCCTGGTCTGCATGCAAGTAAGCAGCTCCTTTCAAAAGAATTTGTGTTTTGAGGTCAGAATCAAGGGAAATATTAATGGTGGGACTGGCAAAAATCTGCCATACTCATGGGACTTTTTCCCCCTCTAATTTATTTGCATTCTTCCATAGGGCTAATTGCCATAGTTTGTACACAACAGCTTGAATGACCTAATGTGTCCAGCTACCCACTCATTTCTTTTTAAACATACCCTCCCTTAACCCCTTACTAGGTTCCACTAGCAAAGCAGGAATAGCTCTAGGCTTGCCAGGAAGTATTTTATTAAGGTTCAAAGAGGTCTTTGCTTCAAACAAGGTTTGTCTCAAATCTCCCTAAAAAAAAGCAAAGGGACGTGGGAGATGGTGATTTCTTTTGAGTAAAAATAGCATCTAATCAAAGAAAGAGGAAAAAGGGTCCATATGCACAGGAGTATTTATAGTAACTTTTTTTTTAGTAGCTCCAAACTGGGAAATAAGGGAGTGCCTACCTTCTGGGAAATGGGTAAACACATTATGGTATTTGAATATAATGGAATATTATTTTGTTATAATAAATTACAAAATGGATGATTTCAGAGGAAAGTGAGAAGATCTTTATGAACAGGTCTAGAATGAAGGGAAATTCAGAACTGAGAGAATAATCTATATGATAACAGCAATACAGAGAAAAACAATTACAAAAGACTTTAAACTCTGATCAATGCAATGATAAATCTTGAGTCCAAAGGACAAAAGATGAAACAGGCCACTTTCCTCCTAACAAAGAAGTGATAGTTTTAAAGTGCAGAATGAGACAAACATTTTTGTTCATGACCAGTAGGGGAATCTATTTTGCTGGGTTATGTATATTTTCTATAAAGGTTTTGTTTTTTTCTTTGTTTTTGTGGTTGTTGTTCTGTCATGGGAGAGGAGAACAGAAGGCCACAGGGAAAGCATGAGTAAATGTATTTGAAAATAAAAATATTAATAATTCCAAATACCCTTTAAATTGAGTCATTTTTGAGGGGGGAGTAACTAATTACATGATCTGTAACAAACATCATAATTATTATTTGGAAAGTTCACTAGCTCCTATGTGAGAAGACCTGATTTCCAATCTCAATTCTGATATGAATCTATAATACTATATAATACTAATACAATCTAATTCTGATACTATCTAACTCTGTGCAAGTCATTTAATGTTCTTGGGCCTCAGTTTCTTTACTTGTCAAAGAGGAAGACTAGCTGGCCTTTGAAATGCTTTCCAACTGTAAGTCTATGAATCTCTGATTCTATGATCCTAAGCTCTTTCTTCTGTGTGTTATATATTATACATGAATAGTTTTTCCTGAATTTAAGTTACATAGTAAAGACATTAATGGCATGTCATAGATGAGGACAGGATATTTTTTAATAGAATAAAGGAAAGGAGGCAGCTAGAAGGAGAAAAAAATATCAAAGAGAAGCTTGTAAGAGTTAGTATCAAAACTGCTGGGAAAACTGGAAGATAGTATGGCAGAAATTAGGCATAGACCAACATCTTACACCTTATACTAAAATAAGGTCAAAATGGATACATGATTTAGACATAAGAGGTGATACCATAGGTAAATTAGGAGAGAAAGGAATAGTCTACCTATCAGATCTTTGGAAAGGAAAACAGTTTTTGACCAAACAAGAGATAAAGTATATTATAAAATGCAAAGTGGATGATTTTGATTACATTAAATTAAAAAAATTTTTGTACAAACAGAAGCAATGCATCCAAAATTAGAAGGGAGGCAGAAAGCTAGGAAACAATTTTTGTGGCCAGTACTTCTGATAAAGGCCACTTCTCTAAAATATATAGGGAACTAAATCAAATTTGTAAGAACCCAAGTCATTCCCCAATTGAGAAATGGTCAAAGGATATGAACAGGCAGTTTTCTGATGAAGAAACCAAAGCTATCTATTCCCATATGAAAAAATGCTCTAAATCTCTAATGATTAGAGAGATGCAAATTAAAACAACTCTGAGGTACCACCTGACACCTATCAGATTGGCTAAAATGACAAAAAAGGAAAATAATAAATGTTGGAGAAGCTGTGGGAAAATTGGAACACTAATCCATTGTTGGTGGAGCTGTGAACTGATCCAACCATTCTGGAGAGCAATTTGGAATTATGCCCAAAGGGCAATAAAGCTGTGCATACCCTTTGACCCAGCAATACCACTTTTGGGTCTTTTTCCCAAAGAGATCATGGAAGAGGGAAAGGGACCCACATGTACAAAAATATTTATAGCTGCTCTTTACATGGTGGCAAGGAATTGGAAGTTGAGGGGGTGCCCATCCATTGGGGAATGGCTGGACAAGTTGTGGTATATGAATACAATGGAATACTATTGTGCTATAAGAAACGATGAGCAGGAGGAGTTCAGAGAAACCTGGAGGGTCTTGCATGGGCTGATTATGAGTGAGATGAGCAGAACTAGAAGAACATTGTACACAGTCACATCAACATTGAGTGTTGATCTACTGTGATGGACTATATTCTTCTCATCAATGCAATGGCACAGAAGAGTTCCAGGGAACTCGTGATGGAAGAGGATCTCCAAATCCAGGAAAAAAAAAAAAAAAGAACTGCGGAGTATAGATGCTGAATGGACCATATTATTTCTTTTGTTTTTGATGCTGTTGTTTTTTTTTCTATTTTGAGGTTTTTCATCATTGCTCTGATTTTTTTCTCTTATAACATCACTAATGCAGAAATAGGATTAATGTTATTATGTGTATATATATGTATATATATATATATATATATATATATATATATATATATATATATAAAACCTATATCAGATTACCTGCTGTCTGGGGGAGGAGGGAGGGAGGGGAGGGAGGGAGAAAAATCTGAAATTGTAAAGCTTGTATAAACAAAGGTTGAGAACTATCTTTACATGTAATGGAAAAAAATAAAACACTTTATTAAAAAAAAAGAAAAAAGTTAGTATCTTTTCTGATATAATATTTTCATTTTTTTCTTTATATAAATTGAAATTTGGGATGTATCTCAATATAGATGAAGGGACTTGGGGGTTGAAGACCTGGGGCCCAATGTCATTTTCTCACATTTATTAGCTATCTGATCTTGGGTAAATCAGAGCTTGAGCTTAAAATCAGTTGACTGAGCTTAAAATTCTTCATTTATACATAATACAAAATGACTCCCTCCCCCTACTAGGTAATCTTTTCTCCCTCTAAATTTTCTTCTCCTGATTTCACAATTTCTGCCACCAAAAACCCTGTTTCACATCTTCTAACTTCTTTCTTCTGAAACTTTCATATCCAAGCAATTACAAACTCCAATTAATTCTACCTCAACAATGCCTCTTGTGTCCATCCCTTCTTATATATTCTGTCTGCCCCATACCTACAATATCATTACCACCCTCATGCAATAGCTTCCAAACTTCATTCCCTTTCCCCTTCCAATCCTCCCTTCAAAACACAGCCATAATGATATTTCTCAGACAAAGATCTGATAAGGTGACTCCTCTGGAAAAAAAAATCAATAGTACCTGATGATAAAGATCTGATTTTTTGTCTAATATTCAAGACCATTTAAAATCTAACACCACCAGATTTTCCAACTTTATCCTATATCCCTTATCCAATATATACTTCATATTATAAATAAAATTTCCTACTCTCTGTCACAAAAGAAAAATATCCTCCATGGACCATAAGGTTTTTGAGTCTTTACTTAAAATTTCCCCTCTGGTTTGGAGAACTCTCTTTCACCATGTTGTCTTACTGGATTCTGACTTATATTTCTGAATCTAACTGACATGCTACCTTCTTAATAAATCCTTCTGTGGGACACCCCCGCTACCCTCCCCCCTAAGGCAAATGACCTTCTCCATTAAAGCTCACACAATAACTTCTCAGTAAATTTTCTATTGAACTGATTCTGTGATATTCAATAGTATGCTGAACTGTATTTCTGTCTTGGCCCTCCAGCACCCTGAGAGCAGGAACTATGTCTTATATATACTTTGGGGTTTTTTTGTTTTAATTTGTTTTCCTTTTGGTGAGGCAATTGGGGTTAAGTGACTTGCCCAGGGTCACACAGCTAGTTAGTGTTAAGTGTCTAAGGCAGGATTTGAACTCAGGTCCTCCTGAATCCAGGGCCAGTGCTTTATCCACTGCACCATTTAGCTGCCCCCAGTGCTCTATTCACTGTGCCACCTAGCTGCCCCATCTTATATATACTTTTAAAAAAATCTTTCCCAGGGGGCACCTAGGTGGTACAGTGGATAAAGCAATGGCCCTGAATTCAGGAGAACCTGAGTTTAAATCTGGACTGAGACACTTGACCCTGGGCAAGTCACTTAACCCTCATTTCCCCACCCAACACTCAGTTTACTGTTCTTCATATTTATGAGATTTAAAATTGGATACAAGAGCATTAAACTCCCTTTTAACCTTTCCCTTATATATCTCCCAGACCAGTAAGTGAAAGAAGCCTCTGATCTTTAGTTAGAGCTTTTATTGTTTGGGAATTACAAGGTGATGTTGATTAGAGAGATAGGAAAGTAGGAATACAAACAAATATTCTTAGATCTAAGCTTAGTCTATATTCCATAAAGAACTCACCAGAAACCCAAGGCCACCTCTGAGGCTGAGAACCACGTCAAGCATGTGCTGTTACGGAGAACCAGGCCGAGTGGAACCTGAGTCAGTGTCTGTGTGTGCAAAGCAAGCCAGCGGGTGAGGAGAGCAAAAAAGAGCCACTACTTCCGTTCTCTCCTTGCCTTTTTAGCTCGCACCCTGGAAGTGGAGTGAGAGAGACCCCAAGTCCATTCGATGAAGGAAGAACCGATTCCTCCAGAGAACAAGGCCCTTCCTCAGCCCCTGCTCCTTTAGCAGACAGAAGCGGAGTGCTTAGCAGACGCACTGGCGGGTTCGTCATGGTATCCTCCCCGAAAGGGTGGTCCTTGAAAAACTGGCGTCTTTCAGTTATCCTAACCAACTTGTTAAAAGCTTTCACTTTTTACCACATATAGGCACTTAAATAATTCTTGTTGAAACCATAGAAGAGGAATATCACTACTTGCATCATTTTAGCCTCAGTGCCTGGCACACAGTAGATTTTGCGAAAATGCTTGTTGAATTACTGAGTGGTCTATTTCATGGATGGAATAAGAGGATCACATGCAATGATATGTGTAAATCACTTTGTAAACCTTAAAATATAACATAAATATAACCTGAGTGGGCTGACAGAAACTACTGATGCAGCAGTACTTACATTGCACGTACTCAAATTATTAAATGTTATCTCATTTTGGCCAAATAAAATTATCTAAGTTTCATTCTGAAATAATGGATGAATTTTCCAAATCTGACTAGTTTTCTCTTTATGTTGTTTAATAGTTGACATGTAGATAGATAATACTTATAGATTTTCAAAGTGCTTTACACATATTATCAGTCACTTAATCCTCATAACCACTTTGTAAGGTAGGTACTAATAACTCCTTTTTGCAAATGAGAAAACTGAGGCCTACACAGATGAAATTCTTTGTTCATGTCCACATAGCTGATTGAGTGTCATATGAGATATGAATCTGAGTCTTTTCTGACTATTTCCAAGTCCCTTTCCATTTCTCCATGCTTCCTCTGTGGTTTAGACTCAACTATTATGTTCAGAATATAAGAATAAGAATAAAAAAGTTGGAAATAAAATGGAATCACACTTAAATAGGAACTGTGGATGGTAATGGAGTATGAGACTATACAGGAACTTGGCTATACCTCTGTTTGCCATAGGATAGAATTCAGTATCAAGCTTGTAAGTTGCAGCCCCTAACCAAGATGGTTTAATTACTGAAAACCAGAAAAAGTTTGTTCCAAGGTAACTTCATTTGTGAAGCAATATGATAACAAGGACCTTGAGGCATGAAGTAGGGCTCCAGTATATTTGGTGAAAAAAAGTGTTGAAGATTTCAGTCTAATAGAACCCTGCTATCAATAAAAACTCTGTGACATAAAGGAGACATGAAAGACCATAAATGCAAACCTAACAGAGCTATTCTATACTTCAAAAGGAATGTTTTGTTAGAGTTTGAGAATAAAGTCTGAACTTTCTTATTTTAGTTTATTACATCTTTTTATTTGAAAAGAAGAGACTAGACCTTATTCTTGGCAGCTTTCAGAAAAGAAAATATTTTTCCTCTCATTTCATATTACTGTTTCAAGACACAAAAAATAAATGGAGTTACTCACACAATAAAATAATGCCTTTCTTTTAGTGAAGATGCACTGCAAGACAGCCTTGACTTATCTGTTCTAAAAGGTTTCTTAAATATTCTAAAATTTTAACTACATGTCAAATGAAAGCAGAGTGTCCTTCACTCAACATTTCATAAATCCATTACATTAATGAATACCTATTAAAGCAGATTTCCCAGCAAATCTGACAGAGATGAACAACTTGCCAACATGCATCCCCATTGGTTAATTAGTAGAACTGTGGATAGAAAGCATAGAATAACCAATAATAAAAAAGATCTCAAAAGAGTACTCAAATGAAATATTTGTAAAACTCAGCACAATGCCTGGCACATAGTAGGGTTCTTAATGAATGTTTGTTCCCTTGTCTCCCCCTTTTCCTTCACAAAAGAGAAGTAGAACAAGGGTATTCATTTTAGAACATTTTTGGAGAGGGGGGTTTCAAATTTAATCTGCATTATTAAAATTTTTCCATTGCTTTCTTAAGCCTAGACAAATAAAAACCATAAAAGAGGCTCTTATTGTTAGCATTTGCCAATTTCTAAAACGTCAATGCCCCTACTGAAAATTTAAGAATCACCATAAGCTGGATCCAGCATACTCCTGATTGCAACCCAAGATCAGTAATCTAATAGTAAGTAAGAGAAGAATAAACAGATTTAATGAGGTCAAGATTTGAAATCCAGATGAACTGTATTCGAGGTTCCATCAGAACTTTAGATATATTCTCTGAGCCACTGGCAGCAATCTTTTGGAAATAACTGAAAATGGGAGAGGTGCCAGAGGAGTGGAGATGAATCTGTGCCTTAATTTTCAAAATGGAAGAAATAATTCTTGAAGCTATAATCTAGTAAACTTGATGTTGAATTCTAACAAAATCTTGGGAAATATTGTTAAACAAGTGGCTTGTAAGTATTGTGGAAACAAATCTTTCCTTACCTTGCTAAATAGTAGTGGTGGGGGAAACACAACTCTACTCCTTACTGTTTCAAGAATCATTAGTCTTCTGAGGAATAGTCTTTTTCATCAGGAATGCTTGGAAATTCTTAATTTCATTAAATTCCATTTTTCCCCTTATGGAATCATTATCAGTTTTTCTGGGTAATTTATTCTTAGGTGTAAGCTTGTCTTTTTTTTTGTCTTTTGGGATATAATTTTCCAGGTTGTTGTTTCACTGAGCCTTAGCAGCTAAATTTTGTGTGAGCTTGAATGATTTTTTGGGTATTTGAACTTTTTTTTTCTTTCTGGTTACTTGCAATATTTTTACTTAATCTGGAATCCCTGGATTTGGCCAAGATATTCCTGGTAGTTTTCATCTATTGTCACTTTGTTCCATTTAAAAAAAAATACATTTGGGCAATTTCTAACATGATTTTTTAAAAAGCATGATATCTAATAATTTTTAAATATAATATCTTGGTTTTTTTCTATTTTTTCAGTCTTTTGACTCTAATATATCTTGTTGCTCCAGTCAAGGAGTCATTAACTTATGTTTAGTCTATTCTGACTATCAGAAAGTCTGTTACTTGGGTCAGATTTTATAACTCATTTGGTAAGTTGTTAATTATTTTTTCAAGCTCTTTGGCCATAGCGATATTTTTTTTTTTAGTAAGGCAATTGGGGTTAAGTGACTTGCCCAGGGTCACACAGCTAGTAAGTGTTAAGTGTCTGAGGCCGGATTTGAACTCAGGCACTCCTGAATCCAGGGCCGGTGCTCTATCCACTGCGCCATCTAGCTGCCCGCTGCCATAGCTATTTAAAAAAAAGCATTTTACTTATTTTCCTTATATGCTGTCATTTAATTTATAATATATATTACAATTCTCTTTTTCATATCTTCTAGTAATTCCTTTTGACTTTGTAGGCAAGCTATATTTTCTTAGAGACTTTGCTTGTCTATATTTTAGAATTATTATTATTATTATTATTATTTTTTTTTTTTAGGGAGGCAATTGGGGTTAAGTGACTTGCCCAGGGTCACACAGCTAGTAAGTGTTAAGTGTCTGAGGCCAGATTTGAAATCAGGTACTCCTGACTCCAGGGCCGGTGCTCTATCCACTGCATCACCTAGCTGCCCCTATTTCAGAATTATTCACCTCCTTTAGGCTTGTATTTTGAGCATCATCCCTGACATAATAATATACCTTTATTTTTTGTATGTTTGTATACTCATTTTTCCAGATTTACCAAATTGGAACTTGGTGGTAGGTTCAGCCTCTGCACAGATTTTGTTTTGTTTTGTTTTGTTTTGTTTTGCTTTGCTTTGTTTTGTTTTTGTTTTTTTTCTGCATTCATCTTGTGGTGAAGGAATCAGAGCAAAAAAGAAAAAAAAACTCAATAAAGAAATACAACAGCACCAAAACCAAAAGAAATAGTATGGTTCAATCTGCATACATACTCCACAGTTCTCTTTTTTCTGGATTTGGAGAGTATTTTCTATGATGAGTCCTTTGGAACTATTGTGTACCATTATATTGCTGAGAAGAATATTGTCTATAACAATTAATCAACACATAATGTTGATGATATGGTGTAAAATATTCTCCTGGTTCTGCTCATTTCACTTATCATCAGTTCATGCAAATCCTCTCAGGTTTCTATGAAATCTGCCTGCTCATCATTTCTTACAGCATAATAGAATTCCATTACATTCATATACCACAATTTGTTCAACCCCAATTGATAGGCAACCCCTCAATTGCCAATTCCTTCCACCACAAAAAGAGCGGCTATAAATATTTTTGTACATGTAGGTCCTTTTCCCTTTTTTATGATCTCTTTGAGGAAAAGACCTAATAGTGGTATTGCTGGGTCAAAGGGTATGCACAGCTTTATAGCCCTTTGGGCATAATTCCAAATTGCTCTCCAGAATGGCTGGATCAGTTTACAGCTCCACCAGCAATGCATTTGTGTTCCAATTTTTCCACAGCTTCTCCAACATTTATTATTTTTCTTTTTTGTCATATTAGCCAATCTGATAGGTATGCGGTGGTACCTGAGAATTGTTTTAATTTGCATTTCTCTAATCAATAGTGATTTAGACCATTTTTTCATATGGCAATAGATAGCTTTGATTTCTTCATCAGAAAACTGCCTGTTCATATCCTTTGACAATTTCTCAATTGGGGAATGACTTGGATACTTAGTTCCCGATATATTTTAGAAATGAGACCTTTATCAGAAGTATTGGCTATAAAATTGTTTCCCAGCTTTCTGCCTCCCTTCTAATTTTGGCTGCATGGCTTCTGTTTGTGCAAAACCTTTTTAATTTAATGTAATCAAAGTCATCTATTTTGCATTTCACAATATTCTCCATCTCTTGTTTGGTCATTATGTACACTTTTAAGAAGACTTACATGGCATTCTGTAGTCGTTACATGTCTTATCTGGGGTCCAGCTTCTATGTATCATATGTTGTGTTCACCCATGGTTATAGGGGCAACTCAGTTCAGAGAGGGACAAATATTCAGTGAACTTCAAGTGGTCTAATCAAGGAGATGATTGGATCAGTAGCCTCCTGGGCTATTGGTGTTTGTATAAGCTAAGAGCTACGCATGTTGTTTTTCCCTACATTGCAAAATAAAGTTGTATTGTAATTTAATTTTTTAAGCCATTCTTGGTTCATGGGCCTTACAAAAATGGTCTAAATTTGGAAACTTGTTTGATTCTAGACAACATAACTACCGATTTGTCCTGGGGTGGAGCTCAGATAGCGAGTTTCCAGCCTCAGCAACTTTCAGCTAACTAGAAAGTTCCACAGATTCAGAGAGAGATTGCTATCTGATTGCTATTATCTTTGCCCAGGGCCCAAGTCTGGGATTTCCTTGATGAATCAGAAACACAATGCTGAGTTCCTATTCTAGATGTGAGCTGAGTGTGTGATCCTTTTTCCAGATTCAGAAAAAATGAACGACTGTTCAGATCTCTTCTGGGGCCCAAGTCTAAGACCTGCTCTTCATGGTTAACATGGCAGCATCAAGACTCCTATGTTTGGATGCTGAGTATCAGATCCCCTCTCTGAAGTCAGAACCAGAATATTGTGGTCTTGCTCTATTTCAGGGATCTTACTCTGTGATCCTCCCTTTGGGGTCAGAGCAAGAATTTTTAAACTCTTTCTACTCACAACTCCTTTTCACCTAAGAAATGTTTACATCACCCTGAAAATATAGGTATATAAATTAGGTATAAATAACCTTTTACAGTTGCCAAACTTTTCATGACCCCCACATTCAGTTATATAACCCTATATGAGGTCATGACCCACAGTTTAAGAAGCTTTGGGTTAGAACATTAGTGCTGTGGTCCTCATGCCTGGTGGCTAAGTCCAAGATGTCCTCTGTCAAAACTGTAAGGATACACTGAGTATCAGACCTCAATTTCCTCTCAAATGTCAGAGTAACAGCACCGTGGCCCTGTTCTCTTCCCAAGATCTGCCTCCATGATCTCAGCCCATCTTTGTTCCACATTTCCTTCTCTGTTCACTTTCCCATGGGTCAAAGTTATGACCTGCTGGATAGATAACATATTGTGGTTTCACATGTGATTTCCTGGTCACTACTCATTATAGTGTTCTTCTTGAATCTTTGTTGGAGTAATTGTGGAGGGAAATGGGCAACATTGCTTTCTCCACTTCACCATCTTGATTGGTCTTCATGGGCATCCTTTCTAAGAAAAGTTGCTGAACATAAATTATATGATATTTCAGAAGAGGTCCCATGTACTGTGTTCAGAAGGAAGGGTTCGTATATCATGCTGGAGGTAGGAATCTATGTCCTTAAGTGCTATTCAACTCAAGATTTTATGATTAAATTCTGTGACATGAAAATGGTGTGGCTAAAATTCAACTAGTTCATTTTGCAAATCAATGGATTACATCATGATCAAATTAATTTAATAGAGATAGTCATTTTAATGACTGATTTTTAACATAAGGTTCAATTTAACAGATGTAAATTGGATGGCCCACAGTAACAGTGTTCATCTGCTCTGGTTTCATTGAAATATATGAAATAAAAATGTCCATAGAACAGATGCATTCAAAGGTCCCTATTGAAATAGCAGTCAATTTATTTAGTGAAAACATTGCTGCTTTGTTCAGTATTTATACATTCTGTTGTAAATGTAGCTATGTGCTGGGGTCTCTGTGGGTGAGATGAGGAAAGATATAGGAGTGGCTCCGGGCCTATTACATTTAAACAAACAACTAAAGCCAAGTAAACACTATTCCTCTTTGTTCACTATAGCTTCCTTTTAGATGTATTTTGAATGTAATGAAGCAAGTGACACATTGAAGAAGGGGAATAAACTATGAAATGCAAATGCATGATATTATGTTAAAGGAAGGGAAGGAGGCAAATGTAAGCTTGGAATAGATTCTAAAGATTAAGTGAAGGACTTAAGACTTGAGTAGGACTTTATTGAATAACCATGGCAAAGTATTGAACAGGTCTGTCAGAAGGTTCATGTTTTGTAATAGTTCATGCACAAAAGAATAAATCAATTGATCCCAAAACATTTGTTAAGTGCCTACTATGTGCCAGGCACTATTTCTAGTACAAAGGCAAAAATGAAACAGTCTCTGCTCTTAAAGGGCTATATATATGACAGTACATAATTATATAGGAAATATTTTAAAATGTAAATAGCTCAGGGATGGAGTACATTAACAGTTGGAGTTGAGGAGTATCAGGAAAACCCATGTACAGAAAATAATGTTTGACTTGAATCTTGAAGTAAACCAGTATTCTTATGATCAATACATCAACTTTATCTATAGTGTGTGTGTGTGTGTGTGTGTGTGTGTGTGTGTGTATAAAATACCTGCCAAATGGAGAAACATGATAGCCACTGGGCAAAAGTAGTTTAGGACATAAATGTATTTGTAAAATTTTATGGAAGGACAAGATATATGTGGACAAGATATCTCATTAAATAGCAAGAAGCAGGGGTAAGGGGAGAAAAATTAGTTTTCATAAAGTTTTCACAATATCCAATTAAGATAAATCACCCTGAGAGTACCTCAACACAAATCTAAGAGGAGAACAATCAAAAGAAATAAGAAATAAGAAAAAAAAACATGTTTTTCATTAATGATATATTTTCTCTAATATCTTAATTGCCATGTTCTCAGAAAGAAATGGAAATTTAAAAAAAAAAGAAAAGAAAAAATAGAGAGAGTAGCTAGACCACACCAAGTATGCACTGAGGAGATAAGTGACAGAGGTGATATAATTTTGAGTCACAGAGTGAACAGTTCTAAATTTCTTGAAAGAAGAGAAAATGTCAGATGAATAGGGGGAAAAAATCATGACCAATATTACCATCAATTAAGGGTATTCAAGAGGCTATCAATATACATTTTTTTACTTTTGCATTTCTATAAAGTCTTCCTGAAAGTAAAATTCACAAGCATGACTGAGGGGCATACTTGATAAACATATGTATATGTGTAGTGATATATGTATATATACATACATATGTGTACATATGTGTATGGTAGAATTTCAAAAATGATTTCTACTATAGCATACTTATATGATCATTATAGTCATAAAATGGACTGGAAGATGTAGAAAATCATAGATCCCATTAAATTTTTTGTTTATTGACATTCAATCAAGCCACATGCAACTTTAAAGACTCTTTCAATGTGGTGTCTTCCCTATATATGTTCAAGACCCTATAAGACTTTGTAATGGCTAAGGCAAGATATGTAATTTTATTCAATTATCTCCTTATTATAAGTATAAAAAAGGAATTAAAATAAGGAGCCCATAATATGCTCAATAAATATTTTATCTACTGCATTTGAGAATATCAAGTACAGTGCCCACATGGAAGCGGTTTCATTTGAGATGGTAAGGTCCTCTAGATGCTCCTCTTGTGTATAATGTTGCTTCAAGAACATAGATCTAAAATTATATCAATGAACATTAAAGAGTTTGACCTGCCTATCAACACAGAAAATACATGACATATATGAAAGTGCATGAAGAGTAAATAATGTAAAGAACAAGTCATAAAGGTAGTTTATCTACACATGTATGTTGGACAGACAATGAAGACAGTGAGCAGGTGCAGAAATGAATATCAAGAAAATATTTAACTGGGTTTAGTAAGATAAATAATATATCATTTTCAAGAAACTCAAACTTCTCTCTGAAATGAAGCCCTTTTCATTTTAACATATATATATATATATATATGTATATATACACACACATGCATATAGATACACACACACACACACACACATATATATATATATATATACATATATCTATAATGTTCTGTTGATGCTGTGTGGGTAAGAATCATGGAATTCATTGAACTCTCAGAAACTAAAATTATATTTTAAGAAAAGTGATAGAAAAGCATATGATAGGCTTAAATAGAATAAAAAATTCATGATAAATTACATTCATGAAGCAACAATACACATTATTGGAAAAAGAGGTGGTCTGGTCTTAAAGAAAGAGAATCAATATATGGTCAGTCTCCCTTCTCCACAGGTATCCATGTAATATCAAGAGGCAAAAATGAAGGCCTCCAGAATACTGGGTGACTTACCTTGTGAAGGACTCATGAAAAGGTATGAAAAGGAATCACACTAGATAAAAATCACACTAGTTGGCTTACAACCTGCAACACTGGAATGAAGAGCAATAATGGTCTCTCTCACACACACACACATATATATTTCCACTTATATATTAAAATATGTTTGTAAAGAACTTTGTAGATCATGAAGTACTACATAAATATCAACTATTTTTAATCATTGTTATTTTTGTTTTTATACTGATGAAATTAATTGGAACTTTGTCTAATCTCCACTTTATATCATGCTGCATAGATACAGCTCCTGAATGGAATATGAATGGGGGAAGAAAGTTGACTCTAGGCTAGACCTGCAATTTTAGCATCAGACAAATTGCAACATGGAGACTTTGCATGTGCTCTCTTATTCTTAACCAAAATATATATTATTACTCTGCTACCCATAGGCTATTGCATATATCCTATTAAGGTTGGATGCATAGCCTTTCTTACCCAAACACACATATTCTAACTTTGAGGCTCATTGACACATGACAATGAAATAATTAGTCAAAATGCTAAAGAAGGAAAGAATCAATCTCTTTATTTGGTACAAAATGAACATTTCTCTAATCCCTCCCCCCCCCAAAAGTCTTTTAACTAAATTTAAACAAATAATTAAACTGTATATAATTGAATCAATTTGTGTATAGACACATGTATTAAGTCTTCTTCAGATTGTAGGAGTGGGTGGCATAGGTGGGATGGAGCAGGGAGTAAATCATGAATATTGACCTTGGCTACCTTCCCAGTTTGACTCAACAGAGGACTTTCTTTTCAACTTGTCTCCCTTTCAAAATGCTTAAAGTTTTCATTTTAAGCATATCTATTAGAGTAGCAAAGTCTCTTAGCCTTTTACTATTACAGAAAAGAGGTTCTTGGAATGAAAGCAAAACCTTCCATTTAGAGAACTTTATTTTTTCTAGTTAAAATACCAATTATGAAAAAATTAATGGGATACATTTTATTAGGAATATAATTTTATAAACAGGTTTTAAAATATTTAATTGGTAACAAAGTGGTTTTAGGTACTCCCCGAATTCAATTTGCCTAATTCTTCTGTGGTGGAAAGAGTACTGGCCTTGGGGTCAAAAAATGAAATTTGAATGCCTACTCTACAAAATAGCTCTGTGCTTTATCTGAACCTTAGTTTCTAATCTAAGTAGAGATAACCTGAACTACCTGCCTTAAAGAATTATTATGAGGCTAGAATGAAAATGTATCTATTGTGCCTCTCTGGGCAGCCCATGAATTTCTGATTTATGTAGTAGGTTTTGTGGGTTATCCCAGATATGCCAGGTACAAAGTTGTTTGTGGGTCCACATTCCCCATACTATAACTTATGAACTTCCATTAATCTCATTATTTTTCTAAAGTCAGCCAGGCAACACAATTAGCTCAAATTGAAGACATTTATTTACTGATAGGTCAAAATAAGAAACACAGAAACAAACCATCTCCTTAATTAAATAGGAACAAATTCTTCTAAAAACTTATATAGCTTCAGTGGGACAGATGGGCACTCAGAGAATTTCCAAATGGAAAGGCTTCCAAATAATCAACATAAGGGATCAAAACAGTTTCCTTTACCTTTACCATCATCAGAGACATCATCTCCATGCCTTCTTGTGAGGTCCTCATTTTTCTTCTCATGGGAAATGCTATCTCTATTCTCAGTGAATCATTTTTCTGGGTCCCTTGGTCCTACTTCTGGGCTGGTTTCCTGGCACTGATGTTTGGCTATGGTTAGCATTGTTTCCAACTTTAGCCTCAGCTGAAATCCTGGCTCAGAGGACCCATTCCCAATTTTGGAAAGAAGTGAAACTCCTACCCTACATCCAGCAGATCCTTTGCTGCAGTCTCCATTTTCAGCTCTATATTCAGCTAAAATGCTGGCCAAATCTTAGAGTATTGCTGTGCTCTCTGGTGATGAACTAGAACCAGGGCTATAGGTTACATAGGTTTCTTACATGTGGGGTGAAACTACTACACTCCAGACACAAGTCTACTTTGCTTTCTCTGGTTAACTGAACTTGAATTGCCTCTGAAGCTGATCTATTCTCCACTAGACCTTGTCACATATTTTTTGGGGTAGGGAAAGAACAGAACCAGATTTCCAACCCCTTATTGTACTCTCCAAGAGATATAAGGGGAAAGCTGAAGGATAAACTCAAAGGAACCATTCTTCCAGAGCTGACTAGAAGTCGTGGTTGGACAGGGAGGTGCGAGCTTGTTTTTATCTGGGGGGAAAAAGGAGGGAATGGTCACTCCTTTCAGTCAAGCACCAAAAGTTTCTTTTCTTTTCCAGTTGCATTCATTCAGGTCCCAACAACCTATAATTCCACCAGACTGATTGAGAAGTAATTTCACACTTATTTTTTTGTTGGGCTATTTAAGTAGTTCCTTGACACTTGATCATCAGTTGTTTTAGGAAAATTCCTAAAAATTGACCTTTTTATCTATCTATATAATCTCATGCACACATAGATGAGAGAGGCAGAAAGCGACGACAGAGACAGAGACAGAGAGAGAAGAGATACCCTGACTATAATATTCCTGATGTGGAAAAATCCTGAGTGACGAATTATGTCTACACCTTCTTTGCAATTTATAGCCTAGAGAACTGATTAGGTACTGAGAACTTTAGTGAACTGACCAAGTTCACAGTCAGTATGTATCAGAGGAAAATTTTGAATCCAATTTGTCTTGACTCCAACACCATCCTTCCCCTATTAATTATATTGTGCTACTTCTTGAGATTATATATGCAAAAGCACACATATATACATATATGTGCATGGAGATACACATGTGTATACCTACATGATAGATGATAGAATGAGAAAGGATAGGAGGAAGGGAGGGAGAATTAGGAGATAGGTGATTTGATACTGCAAAGTATTATATAAATGTTTTATTAATAATATATCTCAGACATAGACCAACATTTTACACCACATACTAAAATAAGGTCAATATGGGTACATGATTTAGAAATAAAAGGTGATACCATAGGCAAATTAGAAGAGGAAGGAATAGCTTAGCTCTAAGATCTATGTAGAGGAGAACAATTGATGACCAAACAAGAGATAGAGAAAATTATGAAATGCAAAATTGATGATTTTGATTACATTAAATTAAAAAGATTTTGTACAATCAGTAGCAATGCAACCAAAATTAGAAGGGAAGCAGAAAGTTGGGAAATAATTTTTACAGCCTGTGTTTCTGATAAAGGCCTCATTGCTAAAATATAAAGGGAACTAAATCAAATTTATAAGAATGCAAGTCATTCTCCAATTGAGAAATGGTCAAAGGATATGAACAGGCAGTTTTCAGATGAATAAATTAAAGCTATCTATTTTCATATAAAAATTCTCTAAATCACTGTTGATTAGAGAAACGCAAATTAAAACAACTCTGAGGTACCACCTCACACCTATAAGATTGGCCAATATTACAAAAAAGGAAAATAATAAATGTTGGAGAAGCTGTGGAAAAATTGGAACTCTAATGCATTGTTGGTGGAGTCGTGAACTGATCCAACCATTCTAGAGAGCAATTTGGAACTATGCCCAAAGGGCTATAAAATTATGTATACCCTTTGATCCACTAATACCACTACTAGGTCTGTATCCCAAAAAGATGATAGAAAAGGGAAAAAGACCTATATGTACAAAAATATTTATAGTAGCTCTCTTTGTACTGGCAAAGAATTGGAAATCAAGGGAATGCCCATCAATTGGGGGATGGCTGAACATGTTGTGGCATATGAATGTAATGGAATACTATTGTGTTGTAAGAAATGATGAGCAGGTAGATTTCAGAAAAACCTGGAAAGACTTTAAGTGGACTGATGCTGAGTGAAGTGAGCAGACCAGGAGAACATTGTACACAGTAACAACAATATTGTGTGATGATCAACTGTAATAGAGTTGGCTCTTCTCAGCAGCTCAATGATCCAAGACAATTCCAAAGAACTCATGATCCTAAATGTTCTCCACATCCAGAGAAAAGAACTGTGGATTCTTAATGCAGATCGAGCCATACTATTTCTACTTTGTTGTTGTTGTTGTTTTTCTTTTTTGAGGTTTTCCCCTTGTGTTCTGATTCTTCTTTTACAACATGACTAATGCAGAAATGTGTTTAATGTGATTGTACATACATAACCTGTATCAGATTGCTTTCTATCTTGGAGACAGGGGAGGGAAGGGAGAGAGGGAGAAAAATTTGGAACTAAAAATTTTATGAAAATAAATGTTGAAAACTATCTTTACATGTAACTGGAAATGATAAAATACTTTTATGAATAAAAAATAATATATCTCACTGTCAACAAATAAATTTTTAAACTAAAATCAAGGGGATTAATGTCACTTGAACATTGCAGAAAGTGTCATCAAGGGAAGTGCCTGATTGAGCTCAAGCTCCTGTGAAACAACTAATTTTCACTTCACATGTATCAGCATGTAAAAATATTCTTTTTTCTTGAGTAATTGTATTAATTTTCCTTGAGGAATGGCTGTAAAAATAATTTAATAAATAAAATCATATGTAAAGAGTTTTAACCTGGCATACTTTTGTTTGTGTTATATTAGAAATCCTAGAATTGTAGAAAACAAATTTTGAAAAGTCATCAAATATACCAAGTTCTATATAAGTGTAAGTAAACTAAATACATCTATATTGAAGTATTATTTATCTTTTATTAAGTATAAAAAACTGGAAATTCCATGACTCCAGCAGTAAGTAATTTAAGCATTTAAGAGCCTAAGCTTTGTTTTCTCTTGCTGTGCATTGGCCTCCCAAACTGTATCCTACTAATCTCTAGTGTTCTGCATGATATGAATGAGTTATTTGTGAAAATATCAAAGGCATCAGTCTTCTCAAAATCATTAAATGTGAAATTAAAGTATGCCCCTACCTCAATAAATCTAGAATTCATTGGTACACATTCTCTTGTTACTATAGAATGCAAACACTACATGTTAAACCCCATGTCTGGAACGTTCTCCTCATCTCTGCATCCTGGCTAACATCCTGGGCTTCCTTCAAGTCTCAATTAAGAAGCCTTCTTTTATCTTACTGTCTGTACTGATCACCATATACTTACATCAATATTGATAACCATGAATTTATCCAGTATATATCTTATTTGTATATAAACTTTTGTATATTGTCTTTCCAATTAGACTGTAACCTCCCTGAGAGCAGGAAATATTCCCCTTTTCTTTATGCGCTCACATATAGCATGGTGTTTGACACATAGTAGGGAGAAATGAATGCTAAGTGACTCAAATTTAAATATATATACACACACACATACACGTATACACACGTATATGTGTATATATATACATATCTATTTTTTTTTTTTTTGCGGGGCAATGGGGGTTAAGTGACTTGCCCAGGGTCACACAGCCAGTAAGTATCAAGTGTCTAAGGCCGAATTTGAACTCAGGAACTCCTGAATCCAGGGCCGGTGCTTTATCCACTGTGCCACCTAGCCACCCCCTATACATATCTATTTCTATGTATAGCTATATAGATATAAATATATAGATAGATACAGAATTGTTATTGAGTCATTTCAGTAGTAGCTGATTCTTCATTACCCCATCTGGGGTTTTCTTAGCAAAGATAGTGGAGTGGTTTACCATTTCTTTCTCCAACTCATGTGACAGAAGAGTAATTGAAGCAAACAAGTTTAGGGACTTGCCCAGGGTTACACAGCTAGTAACTGCCAAGTGTCTGAGGACTAATTTGAAATCAGGTCCTCCTGAATCCAGGGCCAGGACTCTATCCACTGTTCCACCTAGCTGCCATGTATGAACAGATAGATGATAGATAGATAGATAGATAGATAGATAGATAGATAGATAGATAGATAGATAGATAGATAGATAGATGATAGGTAGATAGATAGATAGATAAGAGATATACATACATATATACACACACCTGTATGTATGTGTCTCTGTGTGTATATGTAATAGAGTCAAGAAATCCTGAGTTGAAATACTGCCTCAGGCACTAAGTGGTCAACTTGTTTCCTAATCTATAAAATAAGGGAAATAATATCCATCTACATCACAGGGTTCTTGTGAGGATGAAATGACAATGTAAGTATTCTGCAAACTTTATCATGCCATATAAATTCTAGCTATCATTGTTGTTGCTTTTATCATGTTTATTGTGTACCAGCCATTATGCTAGGTGCTAGAAATGCAAATACAATAAAAGAAACAATCTCTATTCACAAAGAACTTATGTATTATGTGGGACTTATCCATTTATTTCCATAAACCATCTTTAGAGAATCTTCCTAAGCATAAAACCTTCCCTTTGCTCTCTTAATATTTCACAGACTAATAAAAATATGAACATATTAAAATTTTTACATTGGGGATTTTTTAAAGTATACAAGTAGACTTAATTTCCTTTTAAAAAAAATTCTGTCCCTACCCCTTTATCCCTACATTAAAGGATGATTTCAGGAGATATTATATCCCTAGAACTCACATAGCAGATTTGTCTTATATTTGTGAATATTTTTCAGACTAAATGTTTTTTTTTTTTTGGGGGGAGGGCAAGGGGGGGACAGGGCAATGAGGGTTAAGTGACTTGCCCAGGGTCATACAGCTAGTATGTGTCAAGAATCTGAGGTCGGATTTGAACTAAGGTCCTCCTTAATCCAGGGCCAGTGCTTTATCCACTGTGCCACCTAGCTGCCCCTCAGACTAAATGGTTTTTTTATGGCTATGAGGTACTGCCTAAGATGATATAGTAAGAGAGGCAATGATTTGGTTCTGATATAGAAAGAGGGAATGAACTCTCAAAAAAGGTAGGTTGCTGATTGATGGTAGCAAAGGAAAAAGGCTCTGAAAGTCACCATTGGGAACCAGGATGCTAATTCCTTCTTCTGGTAGAGAGTTTAGGGAGTATGAGAGAAGGAGCAATTAGAGTTTGAGGAGGTGGGCAGAGAAGAGGCTTCTTCTGGGGAGATCCAAGCTTCTCTCTCTATACAAGAAAATAGAATAATCTAAGTAAAATAAGATAAAGGGGATTTTGCTAAACATGGAGTTTTCATAGGTATATGTATGAGAGGAGAGAGGACAGTGCATTAAACCTATTGATATGAAAAATTTAGCAGAAATAAATGTAAGATACTCTACTTTGGTTCAAAAAATCAACTTCATAAGTCCAAGAAAAGGTAGGTATGATTAGACAAAGTTAATTTGGGTTAATAGTTCAAATTAGAGATGTTTTACTATATGTAGGAATAGTAATGTTTCAGTTATACACATTTTCCAGAAAACATTGGCGCACACTTAAAATAAGTGGATTTTCTATGTGGTTTAGTTGATAATCTTTATTGGAGATGATCTGAGTACTGTGTTGAGTAGCAAGACTGATATTTCTGGCTCCTCTTTTGAGTTTATTTTGTAAGCCAAAAGTCGGCATAGAGCTGGGCCTAAGGTGACCTGACATGGTGGCTATGGCATGATCAGAAGAGGTATATGATGAGCCAATAAGAGACTGAGAAGGTGGGTCAAATCCAACCCTCTTTTCAATAACCAATCAAGGAACTTTATTGCAATATAATCACCCCAGCATCTACAGTCATATACCTTACTCCATCTCTCTTTTTCTGTGCAGCTTCTCAAATTAACCCTCTGTTGCCCAAGTAAGCAGGACCACAGGGTAGATATAAACTAAACAATCTCCAATCACCCACAGAAATAGCTGTGAAGGTGCAATTGGGAAAAATCTATCCTACTTTCAGCATAATCCCTCCCATTCCCTTGTGGGTATGTCAAGTATACCTCATATAGGTCTCTGCCCATTGGAGACATGACTGCTGAATAAGATCTCCATCCTACCTTTTGGTTGGGATTAAACAAAGTGAGTGGCATAGTTTTACATATGTGTATATGTGTCTGTCTGTAGGTGTATGTATATATATACACACACACACACACACACAGATGGAAATAGAAAGAGATATATAGGTATACATATGTACACACACATACATATATACATGTATGTTTGTTTATATGTATGTGTATAGGTATGAATATATGTAGGTAGGTAGAAATATATATATGTGTGTGTATGTATTATTCATATATATTTATATTCATGTATATGTAGGGGTATCCAGCCTTTTTTTTTTAATTAAAGTTTCCTTCTAAAAAAATTGAAGACCACTGGCATAGAAAAATTGAGGAACTGAGTGGACAGCCTTTTTAATATTCTTAAAGTTAATGACAGAACTAAAAGCTGGCAGAAAAATTGAACTATATACTGTGCAGAGACAAAAGAGGACAACAGAAGATGTCTTCTAAATTCTTACGTGACTTCAATAGATCCCATGACCACCTAGGAGAGAGTAGATTACTCAGTAGGAAGCAGCAACATCAGCCAATCAATCAAAAGGTCCTCAAGTGCATAAATAAATAAATATATATTTTTTAAAAAGCACTCAAGTGCCAACTATGTTCTAGCCACTGTTCTAGGCATTGGCAATACTAATACAAAAGTAAGAGTGTTCCTGCCCTCTAAGAACATACTGCTTTGCAAAAGCAAAAACCATTAACAAACATTAACAAATTAACTTTAAGAGATTTTTAGAAATATAGATAGATATGAACTTTTGATAAAGTTTGAATTATTACAATCAAATTAGTCAGTAGGCAATGTCAGGCTAGTATCCTAAATCTATAAACATTAAACTTATCTTCATTTATTTTTCATTTGTCATTGTAAAATATACACACATAAATATATACATGCATGCATAAATACACAGTCCTAAAATAGTTATTGATAGTGATTCTATTCAAATAAACTGATTATAGTAGCCATACCATTGTTTAACTCATTTTCTCTTCATTATAGGTGGCAGAGGCTGTTGGATAAGTGTATCACCATCCGTGGTATTGCCTCTTAGGCCTTTATGATGATAATAGAATCAGCCATTATTCAAAGATTCAATGGGTTTGATTGACAGAGCCCTATGAATGAACAGAAATTGATATTTCCAGATTCTTTGTCCCTTACAAAGCTTAGCAGACTGGTTGTGGCAACTTGGGATGATCACTATCTTTGGCTACATCAATGGTTACTGTATTTATATAGAATAATCAATATCACCTTATTTTCTTCTTGATTCTTCTCCTCCAAAGAAGTTCCCCTAAGGGAACAGTAGATTCCTTGATAAATTTACATTAAAGTTGACACATGAAAGACAGAGACAAAACACCCAGGCTTTTACAAGTTTCCCAGCAAACTGTAACAATATTCTATCTTTTGTTAAGAAAAGAGCATAATGCAGTACAATGAATGCTCAAAGGGGAGTTTGGAAAAATGCAATCATCTTTTTCTAGTCTTTGCCCTGGCATTTGCTAACTATGTGACACTGGTTAAGGCTTTGGCCTTTGGGCCTGTGTTTCCATGCAAAATTACAGATTTGGTCTATATAGGTATTTTCTAACTCGAGCATTACATGAAGTTTCAGGGTGTTCCTAAAGTGTTTTCCTCTTCAGTCACCTGGCTTATGGTTTCTCTACTTCAACTTATAGTTTAAAGTTCTTGAATTCCTTGAATTATGGCCCATAAATTCCACTATTTTCAACCTTAAATTATTTATAATGCATAGGACTATTATAATACTTTGATATCATATTTAATTGGGTTCAATTTTTTCCATATTGCATGATGTTAAGCATATTAAATAAATTTCTATTAGCTTCCCCAGTAGGTAAAAATCCATATTTACCTTTTACTCCAGCTCATTTCATACAGGTTATGTAGGTCTAGTGAATAATCCTCCATGATCATTTTTCTGCCATCTGTCAGCATAAATACTTTAACAAAAGCTATAAAAATTAAGTGGACAACAAAGATCAACCTAAATTTTTAATGGCAGTCATATCATATACAATAATATGCCCAATTCAATATCTTCAATGATCATAAAAAAGTCCTTCCTTCTACCAATTTTTTTGAGATGCCATTTTCACTCAATATAAAACACATTTCTAAAACGTTTAGCTTGAGTTGCTATTTATGCCAGTCAATAATTCACATCATCTGCAAAAAACATGTTTGCATCCTTTCTACACCCTTTCAAGATGAAAGGAAAGAATCTGTGTGCTAAAATGGCTTCATGTGCCCAAATCATGCAAATTCCTTAAACCATTTCCGAAGAATTGCAGATGTGTCAATTGCTTCTGTTTTTTTAAAAAAGAAGGTATACACTGGTATGAATCTCAAATCAGTTTTCGCCCACCTCAGATTTCTGAAATATCGCCTTTCAGATGAAGGAAACTGCTTTATTATTGGGGCATTGTGGAATTCTGAATGGAATCTAATGGTCTATTTTAATCTTTGAAGTGGAGAGAGGGAGAAGAAATTTTGTATTTTGTATTTTATAATATACCGAAGGTATATGCCAGCCTATGCAAAGGTGCACAATACACACTCACAGCTATGTAATTATACATATACACATATGACATTTTATTCCTTATCTTAGGTAAGGCCAAGGTAATTTAAAAATACCTTTAGGTATTATTTTTTTCTTAATGAGGGAGATATGTACACACAAATTACATATATAATGTATTTCCTATATATGCATAAATATATGTATAGCATGGATATGTATGAAATGTAATACATTTCCTATATATATATTAAATATATTTATGCATATATAGGAAATACATTATATATAATTTAGAATTAATGCCTATCAACAGCATGCAAAATTTACTATTATGCACTTAGTGAAATCTTGTCTTTCTTAGGATCTCTGTCCAAATTAGAACAAAGCAACTAGGTGAGTATATTTTTAAAGCAACTAATTTCTGGGTTTTTAAATTAGCCAAGATAAATACAATTTCAGATCATATAGTTCACCCAATTGAGGAGAGGTCACCTTTACAGGGTATTGAGGAAACATTTAGTGCTCTGAAAGAAATAATTTTCCAAATAGTAACCATGTGCCCTGGAAAAAAAATAAAAGACAATTCCCAGGAGTTTTTGTCTTCCCAGAGAGTCAAGCAAAGGAATATCTTTATCTGATATATAGTACTCAATTGTTTTGAAGTTTCAAATATCCACCAATAAAATCCATAAAGCAAAAATAGCACAATGCTTGAGTAAAAGCAAGATAAATATTGTGTATGTTTGTGATAAATTCAGTGAATTATAGCAAGGACAGATGTGGATAAATTCTGGCTTTCTACTAATATGCTCTCAGGGGCCTCAGTTAAACCCTTACTAAAGGAAAAAGCTATAATTCAATTGCCTTTTCCAAAAAGGAGAGCACCACACAAAATCAAAGTAGAATCTAAAGTATTGTAACCTTTAAAAAATATCTTTAAATGGGTCCTAGTATTTCTAATTTACCATTCACACTGCTTAGAGGCTCTCTTTGTGATTAATAGGAAATACAGAAAATAAAACAAAATGCAGGAAAGGAGCACTGGATATGGTTGAGAGTAACTTTAATAATGCTTTAAGTCAGTCTGTGGGGCACACTGATGGGTTTTTTTCCTTGATGCCTGCTTCCAGTTTATCCCTGAGCACAGTTATATTCATGGTGTCTGATGGATTCCCTAAGGCATACCAGCTAGGCTCTTTGGCCAGAGATCAGTGCACTCAGAAGCATGGAACACAGGCGACTCTGCATTCTCCAACGGGTCTCCCAAGTCTCAAAGCAGGGGGAAGCTTAAGTTTTCAAAGCAACGAGAGTGGGGGAAGTGGCAGTGAAGAAAAGGAGAGAAGAGGAAGATAATAAAGAGGAAAGGGAGAGGGAGAGGACAAAAGAGAAATTTTGCTCTGCTCTAACTAAGGGCAATGTACCAGTCTACAGAAACACTGTCAGGTTGTAAAGTCAACAAACATTTATTAAGTACCTACTCTGTGGGAGGCAAGAGCACTGGAACCATTCCATCATGGTCCTGAGGCAACATATTGCTACTATATGCAAAAGCAGAACTGCTACACCAAGGATTATGGGGTTTGGGAGAGAGGGAATAATTTTCCCTGACACACAAAATTTCTGTGATAGCTGAGAAAAATGGAAGTGACTTTTCTAAAAACACAACATTTTCTCAGTCACTCAACAACATTTATTGAGCGTCTATGATATTCAGAGCTGTATACTTAATTCTTCAGAATGTGGAGGGTTCCACTATGGGAATAGCCATTTAGAGCCTAATTCTGAGTAATAAGGAGAATCTGGATGTTTGAGTAGAAATAACTTGAAATTTAGGAGAAAGTGAACAACATTATTACTCAGAATTTTTAAAAGCTAGATACAAAGAAAGAATGCTAAATATAGACTGATGAGATTTTGGGAGAGAGTGGATTTCCAAAGTTACAGAGAAATAGATTTCTCTGATAGAAAGGCATTAGGGTTTACAAAAAAGTCAGCTCAAGAAGAGTGGGAATCAAGTACTCTCAAATGCTAATTCCAAGGACACAAAAACAATTCCAATAAGGAAGTATGGGCAACAGGGTGATTTAAAACATCAATGTAGATACGAAGAGACCTGTTGAACTGAACATAGGACTGAAACATATGACGTCTACATCTCTTCCCTCAGCTTGAATTTTCCAAAGCCAATTTTATAATTTGCATGTCCAATTTGATGTTCTGTGGCCTCCTCAAACTAATAATTTCCAAAATATCATGATATGTCATTCTTATTGACATAGACATTAAAAATAAGCCTTCCCTCATAGACGGCAGACACTGGACTTTCAGCTCACTCAATTCTCCATCTGCATTTTTTCCTGGTTTCAACTCCATGGAAGAAGATGCCCTTCCTAAGATTAATCACATCTAATCTCATTGCCTTACTACTAACTCAAGCATTGGATATTCAACTCCATCCCTGGGCCATTGCCAGTCTTCTTGACCTATGCTTTGCCACAAGGCTACCATGACTCTGGAGGAGAGAGTGAGGCTGATGATATGGCATAGCTTGGCTTCACTTAAATTCCAATTAACTTCCAAGTCAAGACATCAATCTCTTGATACCACTGGTCCTCTTCCAGAAGGAAGGATGAACAACAACAAATGATTCAAATCCTTCCCACTGCTCTCAGCCTCTGCCCCTCTTGCCTATTTTCTCCTCTTCAGGGTAGTGTACTAAACTCCTCCTAAAGCCTCCTTTTACAGAGGGCAGAAACTGCATTTCCCACTGACTTTCAACTCCATCAATAAGATGCCATCACTAACCTCACTTCCACCCCTGTGGCAGGTACTCAATTGGTGTGTTCTCAGCCCTCACTCCACTGTTTCTTTTTGTGGATTGTCATCCCTCTATTAGATTGTAAGCTGCTTGAAGGCATGGAGTATCTTTCTTTTTATTTATATTCCCAACACTTTTAATTATATCCCTAACATGGTACCCAGCATGTAGTAGGCACTTAATAATTGTTTATTGAATTAAATTGAAATACATGAATAACACCACAAGCTGTGAACTATTTGATTTGAGACAATTTCCAAAAGTCTAAACTGTTGTTTTTTTTTCAGTTTCATCAACTCCCAAGTATACTTACTGATTTAAGAGGATATAATTTTTCAATGATTTGTATTTGACTTTGAAATGTAATCAGATTCCTGCCCTCACCACCACCAATCTTCTCATATCTTAGTCCCATGTAGTCTGTGATGCAGTGACACTGACCTCCCTCGATGTCCCTCAGACAAGACATTCCATCTACAGACTAGGAATTTTCATTGGCTGTTGCCCATACCTGTAATATGTTCCCTATATACTTCTGCCTCTTGACTTACCTTGGTCCCAGTTAAAATTTCACCTTCCACAAGAAGTTTTTCCCAATCCCTCTCATCCCTTTGATGATTATTTCCAGCTTATCTTCTATTCAGCTTGTATGCAGAGAGTCAACTCTCTCCATCATTAGACCATGAGCTTCTTTTGAGGAGCGCTGTTTTTGCTTTTCTTAATATCTTCAGTATTTAACACTGTGTCTAACACACAGTAAGGTCTTAATAAATATTTATTAACTGATTGTTAGGTACATTTGCCCACTTCCTGCTCAAAGAGGTATAATTCTCACTTGGCCCCACTTTTAGAAACCTGGGAGTCAGCTGAGTAAAGGATATCTGGCTGGGGTAGGAGACCCCAAAATAACCACGAGTAATTTGCAAGGTAATGAAACTATTTCTTTATGATCAAGAGTTTACTCTACTAAATTTAAACTTCTGCTTATCAAAGGCTTCCTCATATTTTATGGGATAACTATTTAACTATTGCTAAAGGTAGATCAATTATACATCTTTCCTGAGTAATATTTGGGATAAATCTATGCCAGCTCTTAAAACAATTAAAAAAAAAACCTCATATAAATATATTGCAGGCAAGGACCATGATGAATCCATGAGTAATGAAGGAATGAATATTATAATGTGCCTTGCACATAGTAGGCATTTTATAAGTAATAGTAGTAGTCGTTGTTGTTTGTCCTTCATTCATGAAGCAATCATGATAAAAGGATGATGTCATGGTTTATATTGAATTGGATTTAAGTGAGGGAAAGTTATTCAAGTTCACCAACCTTGATTTCTCCTCCAGAGTCACCTAGCTCCAGTGGCAAGATAGGCATCAGGGCAACTGGAAATTACCCCAGATGTTTAAGGAAATTGGGGTTAAGTGATTTGCCCAGGGTCACACAGCTAGTAAGTATCTGAGGTGAGATCTGAACTCAGGTTGTCAACTCCAGAACCAGTGCTCTATCTATATAGCTGCCTCCTTAAAAATATTAAGTGAATAAGTGAGTGGATAGTTTTTTTTTAATTATCTTCCTGATATTGTCTATTACATTCACTCTTTTAGAGATAATAATGATTTAAGAAAATCAACCATCAAAGAATAAAATCTGCTTTAGAGCAGCTCATCACAATTTCCTAAGTCCCATAGGAATTTGACAAACATCCACTGGTGCACTATTTCAGTGTTTGATAGTGATGCTGAGTTTTCTGAAGTTGAATCTTCCATCAGCAACAATTTCAACCACATCAATCACTCATATTAATATTCCCCATTTTCTCTCAACTTATTCAACTTATTCAAAGATTCCTAGGCATGAAACAGAAATTTTGAGATGTCACCTCTAAGGTTTTCCTCAAAGGCATAATCTATGCATGCTGTCCCCATTCCTCTTCTATTAATCTTCGAATCCCCTGGAAAATTGAATATAATAAAATTCTACAATCAATCAAACAAAGAGGCATTAATTAAATTATTGTATTATAGGCATTTGTGTTAAGTGCTAGAATGCAAATACAATTGTGAGACAGTCTCAACTTTTAAAACATTTAGATCCTAGGTATGAGGGTGAAGGGGAGCATTACATGAATACAAAGACAATAAAAATATATTCAAAATAAATATACAATAATGGAGAGGGAAGGTCAGTAACAATCAGAGAAATCAGGAAAGGCTTTTTGAAGGAGATGACCCTTGAGCTAAGTTTTTTTGTTTTGTTTTGTTGTTTCTTTGAGGGGGGGGGCAATGAGGGTTAAGTGACTTACTCAGGGTCACACAGCTAGTAAGTGTCAACTGTCTGAGGCAGGATTTGAACCCAGGTCCTCCCGAATCCAGGGCCAGTGCTTTATCCACTGAGTCACTTAGCTGCCCCCTAGACCTAACTTTTGAAGGGAGAAAAAATTCTTAGAATGGAAAGTAGTCCCCAAAAGAGAAAAAGACCTATTTGTATGAAAATATTTATAGCAGCTCTTTTTGTGGTGGCAAAGAATTGAAAGTCAATGAAATGTCCATCAATTTGGGATTGGCTAAACAAGCTGTAGTATATGATGGTGATGGAATATTATTGTGCTATAAGAAATGACAAGCAGGGTGATTTCAGAAAGGCCTAGAAAGACTTGTATGAACTGATTTATAGTGAAATCAGCAGAACCAAGAAAATGTTGTACACAGAGATGGCAATAGTTTGATGAAGAACTGTGAATAACTTAACTTTTCTCAATAATACAATGATCCAAGACAATCCCAAAGGACTATTGATAAAACATACTATCCACCTCCAAAGAAAGAACTCATATTGATGGAACACAGACTGAAACATGCTATTTTTTACTTTGTTTCATTTTTTCTTTTATTCAAGTTTTCTTCTACAAAATGACTAATATGGTAATGCTTTACAAAATCGTACAAGTATAACCCATATCTGATTGCTTACCACCTCAGGGAGGGAGAGGGAAGGGAAGGAAGGATAAAAATTGGAACTCAAAACTATAAATAAAAATGTTTATTACTTGAAAAAATATTGCTGCCCAAAACGGGAAGGTAGTGATTATTCCAAGTAAACCAGACAATCTATGCATTAATGCAGAGACAAGAAATGAAATGTCACATATAGGAAGTAACAAGTAGACCTGTTTGGTTTTGGGTTTGGTTTTGGTTTGGTTTGGTTTTATGGAGTATAGTTCATAAGTAAATTGTTTAATCAGCTTGGCAGCATAAACAAAAACCAGGTTGCAATGGATATATATATATATATATACACACACACACACATATATATATACACCTTATACCACATATGTATACACCTTATACCATATATATATATATATATATATATATATATATATATATATATATATATATATATATATATATATATATATATATATATAAAATCCTAAAGGTAATGAAGAACCACTGATGTGACTTGAGAGAAAGAAGTGGAAAGAGAATTGGAGAAACTGGATTAGGAGGCCAGGAAGGGGTCATGATTTTATCTATTGTGCATCAATCTAACCCCTTCTGAAACTGAGTGCCATAAGGTTACCACTGACCTTTTGTGGCTGTTCTTTCATTTCAAAGTCTTCCTGACCTCATCTGGGGTTTTCTTGGCAAAGATACTGGAGCAGTTTGCCCTTTCCTTCTCCAGCTCATTTTACAGATGAGGAAATGGAGACAAACAGGGTTAAGTGATTTGCCCACAGTCACACAGCTAGTAAGCATCTCAGGCTGGGATGAATATTGGAAGATTAGTCTTTCTAAATCCAGGTTCAGCATTCTATCCACTGAGCCACTTAGCTGCCCTACCACTGGTTTATTTCTTGTTGAGTCAATTTTTTTTCCTAGTCCTTACTCATGTCTTGGTGGCATTTGCATATTTAAATGCATATTCAACCTTTTTTTATCTTTCTTTGGTTTACATGTAACTGAGATTCCCTGATTTTTCACCACCTCACTAACCATTTTTACCTTTCTTATTGAATCCTCTTCCTCTTCTCACCCCTAAAACTGGGAGTTAACCTTACCATTGTATTTTCCAATCTTCTCTTTTTATATTTTCTCCCTCAGAAAGTCCATCTTCTCTCATAATTCCCAAATCTGCATGCCTAGCGTTGATGTCAGTAGCATTACAGTTCCATCTTTCAGCTATAAATAAGACATTTTCACTCAGAAATCCTACTAACATTTTGGGTTCATGTCTAAAACAGAACTCATCACTCATCCTCTACATCTGGATCCCCTTTCCAACTACACCCATTTCTATAAATGATACCATACCCTTCTACTGTCCTAAGATATAAACCTTGGAGTCAATTAAATTTAAAAAACACCTTGCATGGTATTGTGGAAACTGAAGGATCTGGAAATACTTATGAGGCATTTCCCTTGGCTTTCTATATTTATAACCAAAAATAGAAGATAAATTATATATGCAAATAATTAAAATTTAAATAAGAAGAAGTACATAAGAGAGGCACAAGTAATGTCCTATGAGAGCCCATAGAAAAGGGAATAGAGCTGTGATATAACTGGTGTAGGAAACCTCCAGATGAGAAAACAACCTCTATCAATGAAAGGTGGCACCTTTTCAACAACATATTGTCTTAGAGAATCGTCTAGATCACTGAAAGATGAAGTAACTTCCTCAGAGTCATACAGATGAGAGTTCATAGGGATGAGAAAAACCTCCAGTCAGTAGGATCAGCAAAGCTTTTATGGAGACTATACTAGCTGACTTTATCCTTTTCCTAATCCTTTGAAGGGGAAGACAGTTTATACAGCAGTTCAAATGTCACTTCTTCCATAAAGCTTTTCCTAATCTCTCTAGCTAGAAATGATTTCCCACTCTGGTGACCTCACTTTTCAACCACTTGAAATCTGGCTTTCATCTCTACTACACTACAGAAACTGTTGTCTCAAAGTTGACCAATAACCTACCAAACACTAAATCCATTGGCTTTATCTTATTCTTGAATTGTAAAAGGTATTCCAAACTATTGACTCTCCCCTTATTCATGATATTCTCCCTTCTCTTGGTATCTGTGAAATGGAATCACTCAACTAAATAAGCATATTTTAAGCACCTGCTAAGTGCTTGGCACTATGTTAAACTATGGGAATACAAAGACAAAAGTAAAATAACCCCTTCCCTCCAGAAGCTTACATTCTAATATAGGAGACAAGTACACAATTATATAATTATATATGTAATGCATGTTTTTAATTAAAGGTGTTGTTTTTTTTAAGTAAGTGCACTGAGAGTTGAGGGAATGGAAAGGTCTCATGTAACATGTAGTGATTAGACTGAGTTTTGAAGGAAACCAAAAAAACTAAGAGATATAGGTGAAGGAGGAGTGCATTGGGGTATAGTTAGTGCAAAGGCAGGAAGATAGGAAATGGAGTGTCATATGTGCTCAAGACTGCATGGGGGCCAGTATATCTAGTTTGAAAAGTGTAAGGAAAGGGGTAATTTGCAAAATGAGTGGAATGGTAATATTCCTTTGTATTCTGTGTGTGTTTTTATGTATGTGTATGTGCATGCATGTGTGTGCATATGCACGTGCATGTGCATATGTGTATGTACACACGGCTACAGCTATAGTTTCCTGTTATATATATAAAATGCATGTATATATGCAACAGGTATATGACAACTAGGTATGTACCAACATATATGTACATGTGCACATACATATTTATATTGATACATATAGACACAGAGATGTGCATATCTCTTTCTATTCATCTATTATATACATATAGATGTTGGACTACTTAGCCACTGAGGTTCTTTCCAATGCTATGTTTCTATGATTATTACAGGCTGATTCTTTGATTCTTTTTGTTTGTTTTTGCAGGGCAATGAGAGTTAAGTGACTTGTCCAGGGTCACACAGCTAGTATGTGTCAAGTGTCTGAGACCAAATTTGAACTCAGGTCCTTCTGAATCCAGGGCTGGTGCTTTATCCACTGCATCACTTAGCTGCCCACTATAGACTGATTCTTGTTGTAATGTTGTTTCTTCCTCCTACAAGATAAACCAGATGAAACAAATTAATTTTTACCCAAGGATATTCGATCTCCCTGAATATAGACAGACAATACCCTGAATTCTGAATTCTATGGAAAGGAACAGTTTGTGAACTCTCCTGCATCTCTTCTAGCTTGACAGATCCCTGGGCAGACAAAAGTCAACAGATGGGTTTCATTAGATAAGGGTTCAAAGGAAGGGCCAATGCAATAAGCTTTACATTTATGAAGAAATGGAATGAGGAAACAATGGACAAAGCATCCACATTTAAAATCGGCTCCCATGTTTTATATTCTCCTCTATACCAATGAGAAGGAAAACATTAGATTGATACCTGACAGGTACATTCTGGATCAACAGAGCTTCATGGAAAAGACTTACATAATAGATCAAGAATGGGAATGACTTAGAGGTCATCTAATTGAAGTATGTTCAAAATGCACAGAAAAGAACAGAAGGAAGGGATAGAAAAAAGAAATGACAGCTTGAAAATAACATTGAATGTGTTGTGGACACGGAAGGAGAAGTGATTTTTGTGGTGCATATTTACAACTGCATTTGCAATCTTGTTTCTCTATTCTGCTTTGTATATGGAAATAATCATTTCATTTTGTAATTGTTAAGTTTAGAATTTTTAAAAAAATATCATTTTATCTGACTCTCTCATTCCACAGATGAGGAAACTGAGTCCCAGAAAAGTTCAATAATTTTCCCAAGGTCACTTAGGTATGAATTTAAACACAATCCCTGTGACTACACATTCAGTACTCTTTTTCCAATGTACCTTTAGAAGAGTTTCCTTTCTAGGTTCCAGACACCTATAGTTTCTGAGATGTCAAACCCCTGGCACAGAGACAGCAAAATTCCTGATTATGGCACAAAAAGAGTAATATCTAATTAAGAAATGTTTTTAAAAAGAAAAATATACAATACCCCATAGACAAAGTTGATTTGTGCTTTTCTGTGTCAATATGTAGCCAATAGGGATTAGTTTCTATTTGAGTTTGATACCACTGGTAGACTAGACTCTGAATTTATTTCCAACTCTGTAATTCTGTGATTATCATAGGCTAATTTATGTTATAAATCTCGTATCTTCCTCCTACAAGATAAAAAGTAAAAGAGACAAATTAATTTCTAACCAGGGATACCTGATATACCTGAATATAGATAATCCAAAACCTTGGATTCTGAAGACAATGAATAAAACTCTAGAGAATTACAAGAGCTCATACATGGGGAGAGAGAAGTATAGAAACCATAGCAGGTAATTAATGGAACCATTTCTCTTCCTGCAGACCAGTTTCATCTTTACAGTTAGTTTCCATGGTTGGGGGTGGCATCATCCTCTTTATATATGTACAGATATTGGGGGGAATTCTGATCATGTGTCTGTCACAGAAACATGATTGTTCCTTAGGAATCTACTTCTCAACAGACGTTCCTTCTGCTACTATGATGAGTGTCCTTGGCCCTCAATATCCCTACTTTCCTTAATAGCTAGAGATGTCATGCCTGTGCCACACCAGGCACAGAATTATTTATGCTCCAGTGATCACAGCTATATCCAAGTAAGCCCAGTTGCTGCTTCCATGCCAGATGAAGAATTCAGAAAATACAACCTTCTACAGCTATTCTGTCAGCTTTAAACAACAGGACTCACTTCTTCATACCCAATTTTCTGAAACATGCTCAAAACCAGCACTCTGTTTCTTATTCTCTGTTCCTTGCTTAGGATTTCTAATTTTTTGCATATATTTATCTGACCTAAGAAAAGTTGCTAATTAAGGCTATAATTACTGATAGTGGTATGATCCCACACATCCATAAATCTCTAATTGGAAATAAAGCACAACAGAAGACTCTTTAAAGCATATGTAGATTCAATATTATGTCAGAATTAACAACTGTCCAGTGTAGCTGCATAATCCTGAGCAGGTCATTTAACCTCTTTTTGCCTCACTGTTCTCCATAGTCAAATGGGTATAATAATAGCATCTACCTTCCTGGGTTGTTGTAAGCATCAAATGAGTTAATATTTGTAAAAATAAATAAAGACTTCCAGAAGCCAAGCTGGTGGAGTATGCAGTAAATCACCTTCACTCTCCCAAATTCACCTCCAAACAACCATAAAATAGCATCCCAAAACAAATCCTGGAAGAGCAGAACCAGCAAAAAGATTGGGTGAAACAATCTTTTAGCTCAAGAAACTTGGAAAAGCAGCAAGAAAGGTGTGATTTACTCAGGTAAAAGAGGAACACAATCCAGGACAGGAAGTGTACCAGTAAGCCCAACCTCAACAAACCAGCAGGAAATCTTGAGCCCCAGTGTGGCAGAGCAGGCAAATGCCAATAGCAGGACCCCACCATATGTACAGTGCAGCTGGGAGAATGGGCAGACACCAGCTCTGAGAACCATCCAGTGTTTCAATGAGGACCTGGGCAAACAGGTAGATGTCAACCCTAAGGGTGCCTAAGCAAATAGGCGGCCTCCAGAGGCCAGACCACCACATGCTTTAGTGTAGGCCCAGGGAAACTCAGAAATAGCTCCTACAGCTTCAGCACATGCTAGACATTATCTCTAGGACCTCAGCTCAACATCAGATAAGCTGTCAGACCCTTGCAGTCTCCAGTAGAGCCAGTCACTCCTCACCCAAACCACTCAGTTTAGCACCAGACACAACGGTCCCCCATGGGCTTCAAGTCAACATCAGTGCAGTGCCAGATAAGACAGCCAGAATCAGCAGAACCTTGGAAGCAGAACTCCAATTTTAAAAAAGAAAGGAAAAGGGCAAAAATGATGAACAAACAAACAACAGCCAAAAAAATAATCCAACCATAGAAAATTATTATGGTGACAGAGAAGATTAAAACATGTACTCAGAAGAGGACAACAATGTCAAAAGACTGATGGGCAAAACCCTAAAGAAAAATGGGAAGTGGCCTCAAGCCCAGAAAGAAATCATGGAATAGCTCATAAAGGAGCTTTAAAATAATTTAAAAGAGGTAGAAGAAAAATTGGGAAAAGAAATGAGAGTAATGCAAGAGAATTATGAAAAAAGAGTCAACAACTTGCAAAAAGAAAACAACTGCATGAAAAAGTAGAAATGGCCAAATGGAAAAGGAGACACAAAAATCCACTGAAGAAAACAACTCCTTAAAAAATACAATTTGGCCGGGGGGGGGGGGTCAGCTAGGTGGCACAGGTGATAGAGCACCGGCCCTGGAGTAAGGAGTGCCTGAGTTCAAATCTGGCCTCAGACACTTAACACTTACTAGCTGTGTGACCCTGGGCAAGTCACTTAACCCCAATTGCCTCACTTAAAAAACAATTGGGCAAATAGAAAAGGAAGTGCAAAAGCTAACTGAGAAAAATGACTCTTTAAAAGTTAGAATTAGGCAAGTGGAAGCTAATGACTCTATGAGATAGCAAGAATCAATAAAAGAAATCCAAAAGAATGAAAAGTAGAAGAAAAAGTAAAATATCTCATTGAAATAACATTGGACCTAGAAAATATATCCAGGAGAGACAATGTCAGAATCACTGGATTACCTGAAAGCCATAATCAAAAGGATGACCCAGACAGAATCTTTCAAGAAATTATCAAGGAAAACTGCCCTGAAATCCTGGAACTAGAGGGCAACATGTCATTGAAACATAGAGGTTAATAGAGGCATGTCCTCAGAAAAGAGATCCAATGTAAAAAATTCCAAGGAACATAATAGCAAAGTACAAAATTATCAGGTCAAGGAAAAAATACTGCAAGCGGCCAGAAAGAAACAATTCAAATATCAGGTAGCCACAATCAGAATTGCACAGGACTTAGCAGCTGCAACATTAAAGGATCTGTAGTCAGGGATCATGATATTTTGGAAGGCAGAAGAGCTAGGACTACAACCAAGAATCACCTACCCAGCAAACTTAAGCATAATACTTTAAGGTAAAAATAATCCTTCAATGAAATTGAAGGATTTCAAGCTTTCATAAGAAGACTAGAATTAAAACAAAAATTTGATCTCCAATATGAAGACCCAAGAGAAGTATAAACAGGTAAAAAGGGAAAAGAAAACATAAGAGATTCAAGAGAGCTAAATTATTGACATCCCTACATGAGAAGATGATACTTTCAAGATTATACCACTAGTAATACAGCTAGAAGGAATATACGTAGTCAGAGGGTACAGGTATAGGGTGAATTTGAGGGAATGACATAAAAATAATTAAGGGATGAGAAAGAGGCACCATATGTGGTTTACAAGAAATACACTTGAAACAGAAAGACACACAGAGTAAAGATAAGGGACTAGAACAGAATCTATTATGCTTTAGTTGAAGTAAAAAAAAATATAGTGGTAGCAATCCTGATCTCAGCCAAAGCCAAAGCAAAAATAAATCTAATTAAAAGAGAAAGAGAAGGAAACCATACTGTGACAAAGGTATCATAGACAAAATCAATGCTAAACATATATGCACCACGTGATATAGCATCCACATTATTAAAGGAGGAGTACCAAACAAGAGATAAAGAGAATTATAAAATATAAAATAGATAATTTTAATTATATTCAATTAAAAAGCTTTACATTGTAGCACATATATAACCTGTATCAAAATGCCTAACAGTTTTCAAAGAAGGGAGGGGAGGGAGAAAGTTTTGGAATTCAAAATTTTATAAAAATGAATGCTAACAATTATCTTGAGATGTAATTGGGAAAAAATACCATGTTAAAATAGTGAATGGCTGGATGGCTGAATAAAGGAGAAAGAGAGGGAGAGAGAGAGAGAGAGAGAGAGAGAGAGAGAGAGAGAGAGAGAGAGAGAGAGAGAGAGAGAGAGAGAGAGAGAAAGAGAGAAAAAACACAAGCATAGTACCTGGTACATATTAGGCCCTACATAAATGATTATTCCCATCCCCTTCCCCAGAAATGACTCTTGGCATTGAGTTCTTAAGTACTATTCTCATTCTCCTTTTTAGCTAGGGTCTCCATATTTAGTGATGATATCCCATCTCAGCAGAAAAACTATGCTCAATGCTTGCTTTGACTCTGTCTCTGCTAGTAACCCTTAATGTCCTATAATATGTCCATGATGGTGTCATGTTTTTGAGAAGTCTTTATGATATGGCCTGCCTTGACAGAGCCAAACTTATCTTCCCAACTCTACAACAAATACCTTTCCACCAGTCAGGTCAGCCTCTTCTTTCCCATGTGTTATCTTCATTGCTACTCATATCTTTTTCTCAACTATTCTGGATTGATCTGACCATCCAAATCCTAGCTATCTGCCTGAGATCTTCTCTGAAGTCCTTTTTTGAATACTTCTATGAGTATAAAGGACAGCTAGATGGCTACAGACCTGGAATCAGGAAGACTTACCTTCTTGAGTTCAAATATGGCCTCAGGCACTTACTAGCTGTGTGACCCTGGGCAAGTCACTTAACCCTGTTTGCCTCAATTTGCTCATCTATAAAATGAATTGTAGAAGAAAAGAGTAAAGCACTGCAGTATCTTTTTCCAAGAAAACCCCAAGTGGGGTCACGAAGAGTCAGAGGCTACCAAAAATCAACTGAACATGAACATGAGCAAAAAAAGAAAAAAGATTTCTATTGGAGGCAACAGTAGGAGACAGTATGATAGAGTGTAAAGGCTCTCAAATCAGACCATGTGAGTTCAAATTCCAGTTCTGACATCTGCTATCTACAGGAAAATTAGCAAGTCATTTAACCTCCCCAGCCCTCAATTTCTTTCTACTATAAGGTGAGAAGGAAGGATTAAGTGACCTCTAAGGTCCCTTCCAATTCTCTTTATATGATCCTCTGAATGAAACACATATTAGTAAACAGATTAAAAAGCTAAACATTTTCGAGAACAGCTTTTGACCAAAGCCTGAATTACTACTTTAGTCTTCCAGAGGTCAAAATAAAAATAACATACAACTCAAAGAGCCTAAATTATAAAGAGGAATTAATTTACACCCAGGCAGCTAGGTGTTTTATTGGCTGGTAGAAGAAGTCTTAGAGTTACAAAAACTGAGTTGAAATCCTGACTCAATTACTAGCTATGTAACCTTGGGCAAGTTACTTAACCTCTCTGTGACTCAGTTTCCACATCTGTAAAACTGGGATAATAATAACACGTACCTCACAGAGCTGTTGTGAGAATTATATGAAATGATATTTGTAAAACACTTTGCAAACCTTAAAGCACTATATAAATTCTAACCATTAGCTCTTATCCTCAGACACAAAATGGGATATCAGCAGGTATAAGTACATTTCTTTATATTTCTCTAGACTTTGGGGAAAAGGGGAGAAAGAGTGGCAAAAAAGAAGCAGTCTTTGTCCCTGTTGGTGAATTCATGTCTTCTTTTCAGACATTCTCTAATACCTGATCAGTTTCTCCTTAGAGAAGAGGACCCTGAATAGGATGGAAAAGGTCTGGAGCTATGCTCCTTTCTCAAATAAATCCTATTCAATGCAGAAATCTACTTATATTAATGAAACCCTAAGGAAATAGAATGGCAATCTGCAACAAATTTCTTAGAACCCCCTATCCACCTCACATTTACAAATATCTCAGTATTGGATTCTACTAGTATTAGATCCTGACAATTGCTCCCCTGTGTGGTCTAAGGGAGAGGCATATGGTGTTGTAAGGAGACTTGAGGCTACCTCTATTCTTCTTTGAGTATAATATACTCAGAGGTACTGTCCCTTATCATTACTTACAGAAAACCTTAATGGACCTACGAAATAATGTTTCTTTCAAATCTACAGGCAATCAGAATTGAAATAAATTGAAACTGCAGAGGATTTTAGAGCAAATCTTTTCTATTCTATTGGCAGGTCATGTGTGCTCCAAAGCAATGACATCATATTCTCAGGCAGTTTTCCTAGGTCCCCTCTTTGGAAAACTTCCTCCCCTAGCAGACAGAGGCAGGCTACACAGGTTGTATGATTTGGCTTCCTCACCAGAATTCTAAAGGGATGGTAGCCAATAGTTTGGTCATTCTGACACCAGACACTGTAAGCAAAACGTGGTTATGTTTTCTCTGGCAAGTTTGGGAAGATAGGTTGCGATTTACACTGAGTAGATGGGTTTCGGTTAACAGCCCTACTCTAGGTCATTGGCAGTTCCTGTTAGGCACTCAGCCATTGAAATGATGTAATGTTTCCTTTGTCCTCATCCACACTTGTATGTCTCCATTTGATAAATACTCATTTTTCAGATTTTTTCACTTACTGATTAATTATGAACAATGGATCACATGTCTGTTGAAAGCCCTCTAGATTTTTGGGTGGTGATTATGTTAGCACTACTATTAGCTCCAGAAATATTTAGAGTAGTTTTTAACTATAATTTCAAACACCTTTTTGATTATTAGCCTATCAAAGTCATACAATATGCTAAACTCATGAAAGATCATGGGTTCCATCAGTTCCTTGCTCAGTACTAGCTGAAGCTAACTAAGGATCAATACAGCCAATTTTTGATGATTCGGAGTTTGATCATCAAGTCTATGGATTATACATTCTCCTTACCTCATTTCCTTCCCTCTCCTTTCATGGATTTCCTTATGGATACCTCAGTGTTTATTATTAGTAGTACCAGGAATGGGCATAGACCATGTGTACATGTAACTGCTTTGGGAAATTCTCTTGAAAAGATTCGTGGCTTAACAAGTCTACATAAATGGCTGAAAAGAAGTTTTGGAATATTTATGGATTTCAGCAACCTGTCAACAAAATTCTAATGACTCCCAATGAAGCTACTCCTGACTTTCTACAAAATATTTCCATTCTCATAAATAACCTGAAGGATATCATGTAGGGATACAATAGTAACACAGGTCTCAGGAAGGCTGTTAGTTTCATAACAGAGAAACACATTTGACCCCATACATCATTTGAGCCAAAGTCTTGGCTGTGTTGTAACATATTGAAAAGAGATTTCCAGAACCAAAAAAACATAATTAAATGTGAAGGGCCTCATCACCAGTTGGGTTTATATAGTATTCTGCCTTCAGCATGTTTCAATGAAAAACCACTCATTTACAATTCAAGAAGCCAAGGTCTTTTTCTCATTTCATCCACTAAAGAACTGTATGGCAAATGGTCAGTTCAAATGACCTATCTAGACCTTAGTATCCTTATCTAAAAAATGAGGATTTCATATAAAATGATCTCTAATTTTTGTTCCAATTCTATAATCCACGTCTAGACAAAGAACTTATTTGGTGGAAAAATAATACTGTATAGTTAAAAAACTATTTAGAAGTTGAGATTGATCTTTTCTTCTTAATATTGACTATAGTTCTGTGTTGATAGTGGCTTCCTGGAAATTCTAATGGGTTGCTATGATATTTATAAGCATATCCAGAAGATAGCAACTAGGCTTTTTTTTTTCTTTAAGTCAACTTAGTTCCAGTAAAATACCAGGCAAATTTCTGAGCTAAAAACTCCCAGTTGCCTCTAGTCTATATTCTGTCTCTAAAAGTTCAGCTCCTAGAAGAGCAATAATTTTTTAACATATTGAACAGCAACATGTCCATAAAAGGTATTTGACAAACATTATAAATTCTACAAATATTTATTCATTAAATTCCTTTTGTAATACATTATACTGGATACTGGAGAAAACAGCCTCTGCCCTCATGAAGTTTTTATAAAGTAGGAAGGATATAATCATCGAAAATAACTATAATCACACCTACATTCATATAGTACTTTAAGGTTTACAAAGTGTATTTCACAACAATCTTTGGGCAGCTAAGTGCGATAGTAGATAGAATATTGGGTCTGAAGTCAGAAAGGCTAATCCTTTGAGTTCAAATCTGGCCTCAGATATTTACTTGCTGTGAGACCCTTGGCAAGTAACTTAACCCTATTTGCCTCAGGTTCCTTATCTGTAAAATGAGCTCAAGAAAAAAAAATGAGCTGGAGAAGGAAATGACAAACTTTTCCACTATCACTGCCAAGAAAACCCTATCAGGGTCACAAAGAGTTGGACATGATTGAAAAATGACTGAACGCAATACACTAATCTTATGAGGTAGATAGCACAAGTATTTTTAATCCTTATTTTAGTAATGAGGAAAAAGATTCTGAGAGAACAAATGATGAACCCAAACTCATGCCTGTACTAGAATACAAACCTACATAATTAATAATAATAACAAAGAACAAGTAGGAGGAAAAGACAGAGAAGAAGAAGAAGAAGAAGAAGAAGAAGAAGAAGAAGAAGAAGAAGAAGAAGAAGAAGAAGAAGAAGAAGGGGAGGGGAAGGAGAAGAGCATTTATATAGCACTTTAAGGTTTTGCAAAGCATTTTGACATCTCACTTTATCCTCACAGCAATGGTGGGCATACATCTTATTATTATCCTCATTCTACAGATGAGGAGATGGTGGAACAAAGAGTTTGTGACTAGCCCAGGGTGACTCTCTTAATTCTATGTCCAATTCCCACCCCATGGAGGATGGAAGGATATAAACAAGAACCTGTTTTGTATCTTCTCTACATCAGGAACCATGCTAAGTACTTTACAAATAACTAATTTGATCCTCACAACAACCCTAAGAGGTAGTACCATACTGCCTAAAAAATAATTTTACTTTATTAACGAATTAATGAGTCCTATATTCAAGTTTTGAGAAAGAACAATATTACAAAATGTTGAAGCTTTATCTCTATTCATTACACTAGTAAAAAGGCAAGTGTTTGATGCCGACCTGAAAAACGTTTATCGAATTCAATCTTACAAAATATCAATAAACACTTAGACTTAGAGTTGATATCACATTTCCTAACAAAGCAATTTGAGTATGATGTAGGATAGTACTAAGCATCTACCTTTTGAATTAAAAGGCTGTTGAGAATTCTGGGAAGAATTCTTAGAATTGCAAAGTGATTTACACTTTGTAGCCATTAAAATCCAAGGCACTTCCTTTGTGTCTACTGGGTACGCTTGGTAAATAGCTCCATTTCCTCTTCAGTTCTTCCCTCGATTCTAATCATGTTCTGTAAGTAAAAGAACAATTGCTATCAGGTAAAAACCTTTTTTAATAGATCCTGCAATGAAAATTATAATTACCTTAAAGTAGTGAAATTGCAATACTAATAAGAATCACTTTCAAGTGTTCTTCCTAAATTCTCTTTTTAACTCTTCAGAGATTTTTCAAGCTTTTGAAATATTCTCTTCTTTTAAAGAACTGACATATAAACAACTATTTTCCATCTGAAGATAAGAGCTCACAGTGTTGGAATCATGTAGGAATAGATAAAAGGAAATAAATATAGTGTTGAGGAGATCTGAAACATTCCTACTTTCAGGGATATGGATGAAAAGAGAGAACACAAATTCCTTGTTTCTGTCACCTAGTACAGTGTCACTAGACAGAATGTAGCCCAAAAGGTAAACCGAACACACTGAGTTTAGGACAAGAAGCTAGATAAAGTGGAAGATTCTCTCTAGGGAGCTGTCATAACTCAACTGTACCCTGCAACAGAGGGTTTACTCCAATGTAGGCCTTATTCATGACAACTATCTGGGATTTGGAGGAAGGGGGAGTAGAGAGATTCAATTGTCTCCAACATTGCATTCGTAGCTATCCAGCTCCCTTCAATTTCTCCACAAGAATTTGCTGAAAACTAGGTAAAATGTATGTGCAGCATTTCCTTGATCTACCATTTTAGTAATCTGATAAAAGGAAATAGTTAGCTGGGTATCAGATGTTCTTGATAAAGGCATGTTGATTCAGCATTATTGTTTCTAATGTTTGCTAATGTTATTTGCAACCATCTATTGCAGAATTTTCCTAGGAACTGAAGTCAAGAGTGCTGACTTTTTCTTTTGCAAAGTCAGGACATTTGCTCCTTTCTAAATATGTGGTTGGTGTAGCAACTTTCTTGATCTTTCATATATTATCAAAATTGGTTTACCAATAGACTCTGACAGTTCTTTCAGGACACAAGGGTATAGTTCATCTAGACCAGGCAATTGTAATTCTTCAAGGTCAATTTGAGGCTTTCTTACTTTCTCCCTACTCACTTGGGGATCAACCCCCCATTAGTCATTTTTGGTTTTCATTTCTGTTTGTCATTTCGGTGTAAAGGTTATTCTTCAGAAACAGAAACACAGGAAGAGTGGAGCATTTCTTATGTTAGTTGTCATCTTCCACACAACCCAAAAGGAGGTCTTTGATCATAATTTTATCCCATTATAGCTTAAATAATGTTGTTGTTGTTGTGTTGTTTTTCCTTAGCATTCTTCACCAGCTTTAGCTAATTCTGAGGTTTGGCATTTCTAAAATTAGTTTCATAATTCTAAACCCTGCTTTCCATATCTTCTGTTCCTTGGTCATTCAGTGATGTTTGGAGTGGTCCTCTTTTTTAATCCAAGTTGGTTCTTAACTGTCAATTTTTTTTTCTTTTGTGTCTTCGAAATTCCAATCTTGAGCATCTCCCATCCCTGCTGGGCTGAATTCCTACTCTATGGGAGTTGTCAAGGATATCGGTTAGTAGTAGCAAGGATAAAAAACAACAAATAGACTGTCTATAAGCATTTTCCTAATATTCTAAAAGAATCAGAAATGTCTTCCACCAAACTGGTTATATACTTCATAGAGGAAAAAACTGACCAGGTTTTTATCTATACTAGCAAAGAGTATACCCATATCACTGAAACCATCAATCTGACCAAGTATCAAATCAAATATTTTTATATTTTAGAATATATCATCAGGGGCAGTTAGGTGGTGCAGTAGATAGAGCACCAGCTCTGGATTCAGCAGGACCAGAGTTAAAATCTGACCTCAGACACTTGACACTTACTAGCTGTGTGACCCTGGGCAAGTCACTTAACCTCAATTGCCTCACCAAAAAAAAAAAAAAAGAATATAATCTCATTGCAAGTAGGTATCATTCCATTCTTTGTACTTGCATCCCCAGCACCTAGCACAGTACTTGCCACAGAGTAGAGGCTTAATAAATATTTGATTCATTGCTTGAGACATATCTTATTTCTTCTAGTAGAGGTCTTGAGGGCAAAGGCACTGGATTTTATCTCACTGTTATATCTGCATATCTTAGGACAAAGTCTTACAAATAGTAGGAACTTAAGAAGTATGCCACATGGAACTGAATTTTAATTGTCATTAGTCTATACCTGAAAATTTCCTCACTGAAGTAAAGATGAGTTTTTAATTGAATGGGGTGTTTATATACTGGACTACAATGGACAGTAAAGCATTAAAATATAATTTCCAAATTTGAAGGGACCTTAGAGACATTCTAGATTTTATTTTTATTTGGATACATCCCCTGATAGAAAAATCATTAACTCACAAATTACCCCACCGCCAATTTGATTCAGCTCTATCTCAGAAAATTCCTTCTTATGTTAACATCTGCCAAAATCTCCCTCAGTAATTTTTTATAGCCATCAGTCTTTCTATGCACTTCCAGAGAAGAAAAGAGAATGGAGAAAACCTAATGAAACTCTTACTTCAATGCCAAAGAGTTGGGGCAACAGAAGTTAACCAAGGCAAGCAGCAGCAAGATCCACGTCCAGAGTCCTTTGTTTGGCAACCACCTTTTCATGATTCCCATTACATCATGCACATGCAATTTCCAAATTTCCACTTCCTGATAAGCTGCATAGAACTGGCACTTCTATGGACTGATATCTCATTTCATGCTTTCCTATATGTAAACATGAAAGCACAGAGAATTATATTTCAAGTGAAAAAACTTTTTAGAGAAAGAGGAGACTTTGGGGGGATGGGGGGTAAAAACATTTAAATTATGCAGATTTAGTCCAAACCCCCAACCCTCACACACATGATTTCATTCCCCTGTAATTATCCCACATGCTCTTTGCAGATGGCCCACAACTAGAAAATTTCTCCCTCAGAGCAAAGCTTCACTCCTTACTCAACTCTACTATAAGGCTATACCATTCTCTTCAAAATGACAATTCTGATGGACAGTGCTTTTTTTCTGATGACTTACTAAAATATAATGGTGAATTCACCACTGGTACATTTGTTATAACATTACATAGTTTGCTTGTTCTTCCTCCTTGCCTCTCATTATTCATTCCAAATGGGACATTGAATCAGAACCCTGGCTTATATTCAAGGAGTTGCACCTTCAGGCAGTCAGGGAAAATAGCACTTATACCTACATTTAAAAAAATGCTACTTATATATCAAGAATGTGCTTTATATTCTTCTTTAGATAGTCTCTTATTATGTAGATAATGTTGTGCCCGAAGCCTTCATGTTTTCATGTACAGTTGTTCAAGTATTTTGTTACCCTGTAGACTAGGCCACAAATCTGTATCCCATTTTGGACAGATACATTGGCAATGTGGAAGGTTATTCTATTTTCAAGGCAACAGGAAAAAGAATAATGACAGATGTCTGGAATTTACTTTAGGGCATCACTGAGGACTCTTGGGATGTGGATTATAAATGAGAAAATTAAAGAACAGAATAGTCCTCAAGTTCTTTTTGAAAAGTGTTTGGCAACAATGAAATCAGTGCCGTATTTGCCAAAAAGGAAGGAAAGAAAAAAAGAAGGAAGAAAGATAGGAAGAAAGAAAGAAGAAAGGAAGGAACAAAGGTGGGAAGGAAGGGAAAAAGAAAAAAAAAGGAAAAGAAAAGAAAAAAGAACAAATTAACTCATTGGCATTCCTAAGGGGGGCGAAAGCATCAAAGAAAATGTCATTAGACAAATCTTTCTAAAATCTGCACATCAGCAAATAGCTTATAATCAGTTGATGAAGATACACAATGACTTTCCCTATTTTCCCATGAGCCATATGGAAAATATTTGATGATTTGAAAATATGAAGTTGTTGACAAATATGCATCTATTTATTGGCGGGTTTGGATTTGACTTCAGAAGTGTCCATACTGATTAATGAATTTAAGTCATAAGTTTCTTAGAGCAAAATACTTTCAGGAATTATTTTGAAAAAGACAGCAAGCCTGCCTAAGGATTATCATTGGCATTTCCAACTGAATTTCTCTTTTTGATGAGCTGACAGATTGAGGTGGAAAAGGGGAATTCTTTCATATGTTGAAATAAACTATTTTAACTTCTCATATAAAAATGGCTAATTTTTGCTTCTCTTTGAATTAAATATTTTGAGATTTCCCACAAATCTTGCAAATTTACTATTGAAAGTGATTTTTTTTTGGGGGGGGTGGATACAGTTTATACTTTTATTAGGAAAAAAAAGCTTTCGATGGTATCTGAAAATAACTTAATGTCTGCTTCTTGGCTTATTTGGATGAAAAACAAAAGGAACCAAGCATGAGAAAGCTATTAAGAGAAAGCTATTATTATCAACTCAATGAAATTGTGTAGGTTGAAACCTCCCTCATCCATGTCGTAGTAGTTAGGAGGATGACCCTGATGACTGCACACTGAGAGAGAGGACGGAGTGTTTAATTTAGCTGATGTCCCTATCACCATAGTTCCCATGAACAATTAGAAAAGCTTATTTCAAAGGATGAGTTCTAATGATCTTTGCTTATAGCTTAACACAAAAGGCAGCAGTATAAACATGGGACCAAATCACCTTGTCACACCAAGCCAAATATGGTTAAAAGATTTAAACTTAGGAATCAACAGAAACAATTTTCACCAATAATGGATATGAGGATTTTTCCTTTCTTACACTAACAGCTAAAAAAATATACTGGAATAGAAGAAAGGAGGTGAGTGCAACAGTACTGGGAATCTAGGAGGTGTAGCAGTGTAAGGAAAATTAATAGTAATAATAAGTGCTGTTCTCAGCCTTTTGGTGTATTTTGTGCAATCACTTGTAACTTAGAAATGGTATACTCATAAAGATAAGGCAAAAAAAGAGCATGTTGTTACTCTGCCTCTTACTGCAAGGCCTAAAGATGAGATGTGATTCCTACCTCCTTTCATATGGGATACTTACATGTGCCATCCTGAATCACAAAAGAAGTGAATCCTTCTTTCAAGCAATTTCCTACCTATAGCTATAAAATCATCAGATTACTGGCAACTAAATTTATCTATCTGCATATATATACACATATATACATACGTATATGTATGTATGTATGCAGAAAGCATTTTTTTTGTTGTTGCTGCTGTTGTCCAAAAATCTTTAATGTAACAAGGAAGAGGCAAATTAAGTTTTGTAGCCTTGGCTGGCCCGGCAGCCCCTGGCACGTTCGAACTTTTGGTCCTTGGATCAGACATATGGTTTGCTGTGGCTGTGGGGAGTGCCGGCTACCGTTCCAAAATGCCTGTATAGCTCGCGGCCTTTCCGGGGACCAAACAACAGGACAGTGCCTTTGCCCTTGCCCAAGCTCATGGCCAGCTAGTCAAAGGTGAGAATCTTCCCACCAGCCTTGAGGATGCAATTCCGGGCATTGCTAGTAGTAACACGAAGAGCACACACCTTCAGCTCGGGGACATCATGGAACCTCACATCATCGGTCACATTCCCAACAACCACACCTGACTTGTTTTCCCTGCCCGGCAGTTTCATCTTCCTGATCATTCGGGACAGGGATAGGGAGCTGTTGATGTGGCTCATGAACAGCCTTTTCAGCACAATCTTGTTGAAGTCTAGTTGGTTCTACGGATCAAGAACCGGCAGAGTTTCATCAACAACCGCAGGTAGATGTCCTGGCTCTTGAGCTCCTTGCGCCGGACTTTCTAGTCCTTGTTATGGCGGATGTCGATTCCCATGCTGGGGCCCTCCTGAAGACCAGCCCAACTGGGAAGACCTATAGAAAGCATTTTTAAAGGAAAATTTGAAAGGCAAAAAGAAAATTCGTGAATAAGCCTTGTACAAAAGTTCACCAATTCTTTCTTATTGCTCTCCTAGCTCAGAGGATTCAAATGAATAGGAACAGAGAAAAGTTGGGTATCTTGCCTCCACACCCTTACCTCCAACTCCAGTCCACATCAGACTTACAAAGTCATAAAGAACGTTTACAAGTGAAGTAAAGGGGAATTTAGTTCATTGTTGTTGATTTATATTTATTACCATTTAAGTTGGACATTTAATTGAGATATGAAGTATCTCAGAGAGTAAAACTTCAAATGACAGGGATGTTTGAATAATGAACCAGGAATGTCTTCTTAAAATTTTAAGTAGAGAAACCTTTTTTTTTTATTCAACCTATATTTTCACAAATGTTTGCATATAGTCACCTTTCTTGCTTTATGATAAAAGCATGGATTTAGAGTTGGACAAGACCTTAGAAGCCATCTAGTTCACTGACTCATTTTAGAAATGAGGATAATAAGAGACAGAGACTGAACCCCCAGATCTTACAGGTAGTCAGGGGTAGAGCTGAGATTCAAACATAGGTCTTGTGACTCCAAGTTTAGTACTTGTTGTATCTATTCGACTTTGTTTTTCTTACCTCAGCAAGGACAATATAGTGGGCGTGATTTTATCTTCATTTGAAGATTGTGAAATTCCTGGATTTCTTAATCTTCAATACCAATCCTCATTGTATAAGACCATAGATACAAAAGATATAGGAGGCTGCACTGCATCTAACCTGATCCTGTAGTATAACTTTGCAAGTTTTTCTTGCTATTGTTGACTATTTTATAAAATTGCTTTCTTTTAATTTCTCCTTTTAATGTAAAAATGGAATCGTAAATAATATATTTTGATTGTTTAAAGCCTGTGTTTCCTTGTGTCTGGCTAGTGTCAGTTTAGGTATACAAGAAGGATATGAGGAGGGGAGAAGATAAATATTATCACCCTCCAGTTCTAGCATTACTTAGACTCTTCAGAAAGCTTTGAAATCACACATCCCAACCCTGTGCAAGATGCTACTCCAAAGGTTATCTAAGATCAATATCACACAAACACAAAACAGTCGTACTGATGGAAGAAGTAAGCAAGAAGGTAGAACTACAGCTTTGTAAATTCCCTTTCATCAAAGTTTTTTGAACAAGATATTTCTGGTGGACCAAACAATGATTGAATGGGTGAACAATATGATATGTTTTATTCTAAAAAAAATAAAGAATGCTCTTTATAGTTGTATTGGAAGGTGTGATTCAACCCATGTAATGTGTCATTTATTCACAGAAGCTGGTGGATTTCTACTTTAGTAGTAAAGGCAATATACACTCGTAGTAGATAATGATTTAACACAATAAAAATCAAATACATCGATCAGATGCTTTCCTATACTATTTACTGTTAGGTCTCTGGACAGCAAAGATATTTGCTAAATTCACACAGTGGCAAATCTGTAAAGCCTTTATTAAGTTTTACTGACACAGTCTAATGAGCACAGAACTCCCTCCATTAACTTAATCCTAAATTGAATGTTATTTTTAGGTACTTTTTTCCAAAGAGAATCAGTTGCCTATGTAACACGAAGTAGAAGCTTGTCAATTATCTGGTTAATTTGCTTTGTGTATAGACAGCAAAATGAATAATTCAGCCTCATTGGCCTCTAAGACAGCTTTGAGGTCCTAACATTCACATGGCTGTCTTCATAAACCATTTTTTGTTGATATTTCTTCACTTCCTCAAGCCAGAAAATGTCAGCCTGAGTTTTGATTTAAGTATATTTTATACAAAATAAAAGACTGTGTCTGCATGATAACAAAACACTTGATAGCAAAGTGATACATGAACCACATGTATTTTTCCAAATACCCAGATCTTTAAGCTGACATACACAAAACATCAGCCCTGCTGATGGAATTTTCACATTTCAACGGGCCATAATTTTATGGTATATAGCAGGTGTACAGCTCTTCCCTCACAACTAGAAGTATTTAGATGTGTCTACACAATAGAAACTTTTGATTCCTATCCTGTCTTCTGACACATCCTGAAGTTGGGGGATGGGGGAGGAAGGTTGTTACCAAGACCTGGGTGAGAAAAGTATAGAAGAGTGCAGTAGTCTTAATCTTGACCCCAAAAGGTAAACAAACCATTGACCTAGGGTCAAACCAAGGAGTACTCTGACATAAACAAATACACTCTGAGTTTCGTGAGATGGAGTCCAGAACAACATTCATAGCTGGGTGAAAGGGGTGAGGAGAAGGGGAGATCAGCATGTAATGGGTGAATAAACTCTATCTAGGCAACAGTACAAGTTACTTGTGTATTATATTTCATTCTGTGCAAAGTTTATGCCTCAAACAGTGTCTTTTTTATTCCTTTTTTTGGTAAACAAAAGTCTACATTTTCATAAACCAGAATAAAACTATTGTGATCTGCTTGGCCAGCAGAAGGACACAGGTATCAAAAATTCACACTGGAGGTTTGCAATCAGAAGATTTAACTTTTCAAGGTTGTTTTATAGTGACTTCCCCTTAAACTGAAAAGATAACTAACACTGGAGTTAAAAGACCTGAGTTCAAACCCCACCTCTAATAGTTTTGATCTTGAGCAAGTCATTTAACTTCCCTGGGCCTCAATTTCTTCATTAGTAAAAGGGGGGGGTGGGAATTAATGGACTTTGGAGTCCCTTCAGCTCTAAATTAGTGCTCTTCAAATAACTATTATAATAAAAGGGCTCTAAGTACTCTTCCAATAATGAAATCCTGGACTTTATAGAAAAATGACTGGCAGACCCTAGGCTTAGACCAACATCTCACACCATATACCAAGATAAGATCAAAATGAGTGCATGATTTAGACATAAAGGTTGTTATCATAAGCAAATTAGGGGATCCTAGAAGAAATTACCTGTAAGATCTATGAATATGGTAAGTACATGACCAAGCAAGACATAGAGAGATTCCCAAGAGGTAAAAAAGAATCATCTTGATTACATATAATAAAAAGTGTTGTTGTTTTTTTCAAAAACAAAATCAATGCATTCAAAATTAGAAGAAAAGTAGGAAACTTGGTGGGGGGAGGATTCTGCAGCAAATTTCTTTAGTGGTTTAATTTTCAAATATATAAAACACTGAGTCAAATCTAAAAAAAATAAGAGCCATTGTTCAATTAATAAATGGTCAAAGAATATGAAGAGGAAGTTTTAGAGGAAGAAATCAAAAATATCAATAGTCATATAAAGATTTTCTAAGTAATAATTAGAGAAATGCAAGTTAAAACAACTCTAAGGTACCACCTAACACCTAATGAATTGGCTAAAATGACAGAAAATGAAAATGACAGATGTTGGTATAACTGTTAACTAATCTAAGTAATCCAGAGAAAAACTTGGAAGTATGGCCAAAGGACTATAAAACTTCATACCCTTTGATCCAACAATAGTGGTACTAGGACTATACTCCAAGGAGATCAGGATAAAAAATGAAAAAAAAAACCCATAAGTACAAAAATATGTGCAGCAGCTCTTTTTGTGATGGCAAAGAATTGGAAAGTGAAAGGATGCCCATCAAAAGGAGAACAACTGAATAATTTATGGTAATATTGTGGTTTAAAAAATGACAAGGGGGATGTTTTCAGAAAAACCAGGGGAGACCTTATGAACTCATTCAAAGGGAAATGAAAAGAACTAGGATAATATTCCAAAGACAATGATCCACCACAACTCCAAAGAACTCATGATATAGAATGCTATCCACTTCCAGATAGAGAATTGGTGGACTCAAAATGCAAATTGAAGCACTGTTTTTCTTGATTTTTCTTATTTTAATTTTTTAATTACTAGATATCATATTTCCTACTTTTTCAATGGGTGGGAAAAGAATGGAGGGAGGGAGATAATCTGGAACTAAAAATAAAATTTAATACTCTAAATCATTATTGATTAGAAAAATGCAAATTGCAACAACTCTGTGGTATTATCTCTTACCTATCATATTGGCTAATATGACAGAAAAGGAAAATGATAAATGCTGGAAAAGATGTGGGAAAATTTAGACACTAATGCATTGTTGGTGGAGTTGTGAACTGATCCAACCATTCTGGAGAGCAATTTGGATATGCCCAAAGGGTTGTAAAAGTGTACATACCCTACTTTGTGTAACCCAAAGATCATAAAAGAGGGAAAAGGACCTATTTGTACAAAAATATTTATATTAGCTCTTTTTGTGGTGGCAAAGAATTGTAAATTGAGAGGATGCCCACCAATTGGGGAATGGCTAAACAAGTTGTGGTTTATGAATGCAATGGAATAATGTTATGCCAAAAAAATTATGAGCAGGTAAATTTCAGAAAAATGTAGATTTCTATGAACTGAAGCTGAGTGAAGTGAGCAGAACCAGGAAAACCTTGTACACAGTAACAGCCACATTGTATAATTGTCAGCTGTGATAGACATAGCTCTTCTCAGTAATATAAGAATCCAAGGCAATTCCAAAAGATTCGTGATGGAAAATGCTATTCATATGCAGAGAAAGAATTATGGAGTCTGAAAGCAAATAAAAGCATACCATTTTCATTTTTTATCTTTGTTTTTTTTCTTTCTTGAGGTTTTTACTTTTTGTTATGATTCTTCTTTCACAACATGACTAATGTGGAAATATGCTTAACATGATTGTACATGTCTAACCTATATCAGATTGCTTGTATCTTGTGGAGAAGGAGGGAAAAACATTTGGAACTCAAAATCATATAAAAATGAATGTTGAAAAGTATTTTTACATGTAATTTGAAAAAAATAATTTAAAAAATAGAAAAATATGGCCCAAAGAAAAACATGTAGGGCAGCTAGGTGGTACAGTGGATAGACCACTGGTCCTGGAGTGAGGAGAATCTGAGTTCAAATATGGCCTCAGACATTTATTAGCTGTGCAACCCTTGCTAAGTCACTTAAATATGATTGCCTAAAAACAAAAACAATAACAAAAAACATGCAATATAAAAAATGTTCTATGCTCTATAAAAATATTAATACTATATCACTAAGAATATATTTCCTCAGTTTCCCAAATATATCTCAGAATCATAGGAGCAGAGAGCTACCACTGAAAACAATTAGGACATGTGAAGTGATTTCAGAGGCCTTGTGGTCTAACTCAAATCTGAACAAGAATCTTCCCAATAATAATCTCAACCTTTGTTTGAAGACCTCAAGATAGCAGGAGCTTTCCTAGGTAGGATAGGATAAGATCCGTTCCACTTCAAATTACTCTAATTATTAGGAAGCTTTTTATTATATAAAATCTAAATTTGTCCTTTTAAGATGTCTACCAGTAAGGGGCCGCTGGTGGCACAGTGGATAAAGCACCGGCCCTGGATTCAGTAGGACCTGAGTTCAAATCCGGCCTCAAAAGCTTGACACTAGCTGTGTGACCCTGGGCAAGTCACTTTTTTTGTGTGTATGTGAGGTAATTGGGGTTAAGTGACTTGCCCAGGGTCACACAGCTAGTGTCAAGCTTTTGAGGCCGGATTTGAACTCAGGTCCTACTGAATCCAGGGCCGGTGCTTTATCCACTGCACCACCTAGCTGCCCCCTGGACAAGTCACTTAACCCTTATTGCCCTGAAAAAAAAATATGTCTACCAGTTGTTTCTACAACTTTCCTCCAGGGCCAAGAGGCATCAATGTAGGGATTCAGCTAGGTGATGTAGAACACAGAAGAATGAATTTGGGTAAGAGAAGAACTGAATTCAAGTCCTTCCTCAGTTACTTACTGTGTATGTGACCTTGGAAAAAAATCACTTAACCTCACTTTGCCTCAGTTTCCTCATTTGTAAAATGAACTTTATAACCTCTAAGGTATTTGCAGCTCTAAATCTGATTTTGTGATTGTAATGGTTCTTCCAAATGAAAGCCTATTAAATACTTAAAGATAGCTATAATGTTAATATATAAATATATGTTACATAATATAATATATAATGCTAGCTCTTTCCATCTATCCTCATATGGCATGAATCTTCCTCCAGATATTCTTTAGCTTATCGATATCTTCTACAAAGTTGAATAATTAAGGCCAATCAATAAACTTTTTAAAGTACCTAATATGTACCAAGTACTTTGCAAAGCTCTAATGATACAAAAAGAGGTAAAAAATCATTCCTACTCTCAAGGAGCCTACAATCTAATGGGGTTGGGGGAACAACATGTAAACAAATATAAACAAAGTAAGCTATCTGCAGGAAAAATAGTAAATAATTAAAAGAGGGCAAACACTGGAATTAAGTGGGGTTAGAGAAGGCTTAATGTAGAAGGTTGTAGTTTAGCTGGTATTTAAAGGAAGCCAGAAATGTCAATAGCTAGAAAGGAGTAGGGAGAGTGTTCTAGGCACGAGAGATAGAGAAAATGCTTGAGGCTCAAATATGGAGGGTCTTATTCATGGAAAAGCCAGGAGGCCACTGTCACTGGATCAAGGAATGCATATGGGGGAGTAAAGCATGAGAAGACTGGAAAAGTAGGAAGAGACATGGTTATAAAGGGCTTTGAACATCAAATAGAACATTATGCATTTGCTCCTGGAGGTAATAGGAAGCCACTAGAGTGTATTGAGTAGAGGAGGTGACATCCAATTTGTGTTTTGGAAAAATCACTTTTTAGGCTAAATGGAGAAAGGATTGAAATTGGAAAAGACATGACAAAGTCAGACTCACTAGCAGGGTATTGTAGTAATCAAGGTGTGAAGTAATGAGAGTTTGAACTAATGTGGTAGCAGTGTCAGAGGAAAAGAAGGGGAATATTCTATTAAAAGATGTTGTAAAGGTAAAATTGATAGGCTTTTGGCAACAAGTTGGATATGAAGAATGAGAGATGATGAGGATTCCAGGGTAACTACTAGGTTGTGAGCCTGAGGGACTGGGAATATTGTATTGCTTTCTATACTAATAATGCATTTAGGGCGGCAGGGGGTGGGGGGGGGAGGTAGGTGTTCAGGTGAAGATAATTAGTTGTTTTGGACATATTGAGTGTAAGAGGTTTGAGATGCCTGAAAGGCTGTTGGAGATGTAAGCTTGGAGATTAGGAGAGAGGATGGGGCAGGGAAGGTATATTTGAGAATCATTAGCACAAACATGATAATTAAATCCATGGGCGCAGATGAGATCACCAAGTGTTGTTGTTCTTTGTCCTTCCTGCTAGAAGAGGACCTATGACATCAGGAAAGTGATGTTTTGACTTGAAAATTAATTGGATTTAATTGAGGTAGAGCTATGCAAAGTCAACAGCCCCATTCTCTCCTCCAGTCATTTGTGTCCAGTGGCAAAACATAGCAGTGGCCTAGGATGCAGTGGGAGACCTTGGCCTTTTAAAGCTAAAGTCTTGCCCAGATCTCAGTTTGTCTGAGGAAACACCTATTCAGTGGTTAAAGCCTAGTTAAGAATTGAGGTAAAAGATGCCCTACTTTGCCTTCAAAAAAGAATCAGTCAGGAAGGGGAAGACCATCAGAGTTTCTGGCCAGAACAGAAACAATTTCTATTCACACTCACTCAGAGCCATCAAAACCCAAAGAATGATCAAGTGAGGCTTTGACTCAGTCCTATTATTGACCAATCAGTGAGATCCAGAGTGGTTTAGATCTAAAGGAATAGCTCCACTGAATCCTGATGAGCTTTATTAAAACCTGTTTTTCCAGAGCTGTTTCAAGAAATCATAAATGAAAATTACATGAGACAAAAGGGTGAATTGTCCCAATTGTGTTTTTTTTTAATGGGACAATGAAGGTTAAGTGACTTGCCCAAGGTCAGACAGCTAGTAATTGTCAAGTGTCTGAGACTGGATTTGAACTCAGGTCCTCCTTTATCCAAGGCTAGTGCTTTATCTATTGCGCCACCTAGCTGTACTCCCAATTGTTTTGGGGGTTTTTTTAGTGAGGCAATTGGGGTTAAGTGACTTGCCCAGGGTCACACAGCTAGTAAGTGTTAAGTGTCTGAGGCTGGATTTGAACTCAGGTACTCCTGATTCCAGGGCCGGTGCTTTATCCACTGCACAACCTAGCTGTCCCTCCCCCAATTGTTTTTAATGATAGAATAAATAAGTAGGAAAGGAAACATCCAGTACCCAAACCCAAAGATACTTTGTAAAGTATAAAGAATTAAGATTTACATCCCTTTCCATAGAGCACCCACATGTAAGTGTATGACCAAGTATAGTATTGAAGAGGGAGAAGAGAAGGCCTAGGATAAAGACCTGAGGGACAACTATGGTTAGAGAATCTAATAAGAATGGAGATCCTACAAAGGAGACTGAGGAGTGATCAGAGACAGAAGGGGTGTCAAGGAGAAGAGGATAATCAATAGTGTCAACACTTGCAGAGAGGGAAGGATAATGAGGACTGAGGGAAAAAAGCTATTGCATTTTTCAACTAAAAGATCAATGATAACTTTGGAGAGAACAGTTTTGGTGGAATGATAAGGTAATCCAGAAGCTGAATTGGAAGGGGTTAAAAAAGAGAGCGAGAGGAAAGTGGAGGCATCTGAGTTTAGCTAGAAAAAGCAGAAGAAATATAAGCTATAGTTAAAGAATAGAAGAATCAAATGAGGTTCTCCGCCCCCCCCCCCAGCATAAGGGAGACATGGCCATATTTATGTAGGGAATGAGCCAATAGACAGGGAGCGATGCAAAATAAGTGACAGAGTGGGGATGAAAGAGGGGTCGATATGTTGAAAGAGACAGGGTGGAATGAACAGGTAGAGTGTAAGTCTTGATAAGGAGTGAGGTCCCTTCATCTTGTAAGACAGAGGAAAAAAGTGGCAGAAAGCATCTGAGTTAAGAAACAAGGAAGAGGTGAGAAGAGGAATTTTATGGGGACTAGCCATGGTTTTTTGTTGCTGTTGTTGTTTTCTGTAAAATAGTTGTTGGATTCTTTTCTTCTGTAAAATATGAATCAAGGATCTCAGCTACAAAGTGGGTGCAGTCACCAGAAATGCAGTAAGAGATGTATATAACTTACTATCAAAGAGTACTAAAGCTAATCCATTCTTTCAGTCCTACGTTAAATAGAAGATTGGCAATGTTTTGTGGTAATTTCACCTACTTCCAACCGAGATTATATATGAAAGAACAGACTTATTTTGCAGACAAACTACTACGTTCCGCAAAGTATGTAAACATAGCTGTAAGACCTAGGGCAAATCTCTCCACAAATCTTGTCCTCAGGTTTTTTTCCCTTTTAATGAGCAGGTTTGGCCTGATGACTTCTAAAGTTCATTCCACCCTCCAAATTTTCTGATATACTAGGATTTTCAGTGGATATCTATGCATAGTGAAGAAAATGATTCTCTGATTTTCCAGTTGAGAGTGTAGATTGATTCAGTAATTGATTCATTTTCTAGTATGGTTCATGTAAATTGGACTTGCTGGATGGACTTATATAGGATGAAACTAATGCATATCTAATATTCCCTGTATTGTAAAAGGAAGAACAGAATTTTTTGGTAACCTTACAAAGGCCTTGGAAAAGGGTAACCCTTTTCTAATGACTATTTGAATTACCTTGTCAACCCCAAGGAACAATTGTGCAGAAATAAACAGAATTACTTTATTTTTTCTCTGTGACACTGCACCAGGAGCATATTCAGTATCTTAGATGGGAGCCATTAATTCAAAACAAAACAAAACAAAACAAAAACAGACAAAGAAAAGTGAGAACCCACATGGAAGAAGGTGGGAATAGCAAATGCAATTGCTCTTATGCCCTGTGGCAGCTGTGGAAGTTTCTCCGAAAGCTTTGAACTAACATTTACAGTATTATCCATAGCCTTTTATTTGGTAGGGTCTGTTGAAAACTCTATGCACAATCTAGCAACCTTCAACCAGATCTATTTTTAAAAGCCTCTCTTCCTAACTACAGACAACAGATAATACATTTGATGTTTATGAGTCCCATTCATATTTAGGTTGTTTTATAAAGGACTTAAGTTTGATTGGGGGGGGGGAGAAGATGAAGTTTAATTTACTCTAGAATCAATATTAGAATATCCTGGAACACATTAAGTACCCTGAGATGTACTGTAATTGATTCATTGTATATGTATATGTATGTATTATGTATCATCCTCTTGCAGCATTTCCAAGTTTAATTATCAAGTGGTAGCAGATGATTTTTCCCTAATACACCTTAAGCTCTAAAATGTTTTGGTCACCGTGGTCTGGCAAGACCTTCATTTACTGACTTTCAGAGAACTTGTCATTTTAACTTGATTTTCTTCCATGCTAAGGTGGGGAATTAAAGAGAAACATTGTTTAACCTTTATCCTAATTTACTTTCAACTCCTTTTGTGGTAATGGGGTAGATTTAGGGGCCAGGTTGAAGAGTGAGAGGATTATTTTGCTTCCATTGTTTTTTTGTTGTTTTTTTTTTTTTACTTTTTTTTGGTTTGTTTATTTTTATAGTTAAGTCCTAAGGAAGTCAAATACAGACAAAACTAAAATAATTAGTGCATTAGCTCACTTATATTCTCCACTTTGGTAACAAAACTAGCAAATTCCATATACATCACATTATCTCCTCCACTCATGCTTTCATACTTATGCTCAGCTGCCCACAGGAAATAAGACAACACACCTGCCTATGGGGAATAACCAAATAACTGTAGTTTGCTTCATTTCAAGAGCTCCTTCTCAAATAACTATATTATATTCTATGGGGATATATATATATAGAGAGAGAGACAGAGACAGAGACAGAGAGAATCAAACACTGCTTGACTTTAAGTATCTTAAATTCTACTAATGGGGGTCAGTGTGCACAAAAATACATACAGTAGAAGAAAAATGAGAGAGACAGAGACAAAAAGAGACAAACAGGGAAGGAGGGAGGAAAAATAGGTCACTGTTGTCCCATGGTGGGAAAGATTTAGGCTGATTAAAATATTTATATTGTCTATTTGAATATAGTTTATCTCTTCAACATGACACATTCAAACTTTTTTTCAGATCATTAATGGATCTTACTTAAATGTTTTGACAGAAATACTAATAAATCAGATATCTCCTGGGCTGGAAAACCCAGTGGTTATGCCAAATTGGAAGATCCTGTATCCTGGTATTTCCTTTATCAGCCTCATAATCAAGAGATGATCTATTTTTATAAAGCAATTAGAAATTTCCTATTAAAAATTAGTGGAAAATGTATTTGTTTTCATCTATTATAGCTGTGTGATAGCATTCTAATGAAGTAAAGAGTCCCTCTAATTTATAAGCATATAGAGTACTGAGATTTAGAATCAGGAATACCAGAGTTCAAATCTTATCTCTCACATTTACTTACTAGGTAACATGATCAAGCTATTTAACTAATATGAGACTCAGTTTCCTTTCTGCAAAATTGAGGGAAATAGTAACAGTTATGAATGCCTTCCTCATAGGGTTGTTGTTAGTGCCAAATGATATAATGTTTGTAAAGTGACTTGTAAACATTAACCCACTCTATCAGTAAAAGAAAAACAAAAGTCTTCCTCCAATGTCTCCCTAATATATTAATTTAAAATATAATATAATATTCATCATTTTTACAATTGCCATTCCTTACATATTATTTTATGTACCTTTCCTTCCTTCCATCTTTCCTCCTCATCCCACTCTTCCCTTTTCCCTCCCCTTTTCCTTTTCCTTCCCTTTCATCCTCCCTCTCTTCTTCCTTCTTTTCTTCCCTCCCCTTCCTGCCTCCTTTTCTTTTTCCCTCCCTCCTTCCTTCCTTCCTTCCTTCCTTCCTTCCTTCCTTCCTTCCTTCCTTCCTTCCTTCCTTCCTTCCTTCCTTCCTTCCTTCATTCCGTCCTTCTCTCTCTATAGCGCTAAGGCTGGAATTCCAGCAGTCCCTCAGAGGCCAGATCCTCAACTCTGATCAGCAAAGTAGTTTTACTTTTTTCTTTTTTCTCACCGGAGTATCTTCACCCAACCTTGAGCAACCAAGTAGCCTTTGACTCCCAGGGAATTTAGTGGAGCCATACTTAATGTGGACAATCAATAGACTTTACCTGTACTGCAATTCTAAACTCCCCAACTCAAGCAATCAGCATTGTCCCTAGGTGCAGGAACTATGGTCACCACATTTATTTTTTTTTTTTAATTTCTTCATGATTTCTTACTAGTGAAAGAAAATTTAAATCAGGAGCAGGTAATTGTCCCAACTACCATTATCAGTTTTTCAACAAGTTCAACTTGTTTTCAACAAGTTCAAAAAGAATGTGCAACTCCCTGAGGAACAGGGACCACGCCATCTACCTGGGAATATAATAGTTATATTCCCCAGAGCTGCTGGGATTAGTTTATAAAACATCATCATTTAGAACTACTTTTTAATGCATTCAAAGCAACGCACAGGAGGAATTTCAGCTGTGTGTATGATTCACATAAATAAATCACATCACTTCTGACTGTTAATTAAGACTGTTAGGATGTGTTTCGCTCTTACTTAATGCTTCTTTTGGAATGTAGAGAAAAATAAACTCATTGACCAAAATGTGCTAATATGCAGTTAATTTAACAGATGAAATTTTTTGAATCACTATATATCTAAAATTAATTACTGACTGGGACAGAGTCTTTTTTCAGTTTGACAGAAATAGCCAATTATAATTTTTTTCTGTAAATGCTGTTAGTTTGAAATATCGAGACTTCAAAATTCATCCAAAGGCAGCCCAATATTTTCTGAACACACATTTACCTAGGGGGAAAAAGTCTCTAAATTAGTAGCACAGAACTGGATTAACATCCCTATAAAATATTATGTGTGAAAATGATGCAAAAAATAATTAATTTTGTCATTTTATTTGATTTCCTGAAACATACCTAAGAAGTGATGAATATGAGTCTTTCAGATAAGTTTATGTTAGTAGAGTTTTGATTATGATATTGTCAACTTTTCAATAAAATTACTTTGATTTGTTAATAGGAAGACAATAGGGTGTAGTACAGTAGAAAAGATTTTTTTTTCTGACCTGAATTCATAACCTGCCTCTGACAATATCTTTGTTACCTTGAGCAAATCACTTACTTCCTTGAATCTCAGTTTACTCTTCTACAAAATGAAGGGGGTTAAACTAAATGGTCTCTGGCTCTTTATCTGTGCTCCTGTGATCCACTATGACATTAATAAAAATCAAGTTGAAATTGCAAACTTGATATATATTAGATATCAATAATAATAAAGACTATCAAGATACGAGTATATTTTGCAAGGAAAAAGAACTAAAAACAGACAATTAAGATGCTTGGTTGTACCCATAACATAGTTGGCAGCTTTCATCCATAAGAAACAACTGCTGTCCATAATAACTTTAGAGTTGGTCCTTCCTTTTAGTACTTTTCTAGTGAGAGGTATTCTGACCATATTGATATTGATAGTGTAAAACCTTTTCAATTAATATAATCACAAATGTCTACTTTTTTCGATTTATGATCATTGCTATCCCTTGTATGATCAAGAACTCTCCCCTATTTAAATTGTTCAGATAATTTATGCTTTTCTTTGAAATGTAGTTTGAGTACTGCTAGGACCCCTTTTTCTCTCTTTTTAAAAAATTATTCCTCTTCAGATTATTTATCTTTTCTTCCTACAGATGAATTTGTTAATATTTTTCTGGCTTTATAAAGTATTAAGGTAAGTAAATGAGAATTTATTAAATGCCTATTATGTGCCTAACTGTGCGAAGCACTTTTACAATATTATGTCATTTGATTCTCACAATAATCTATTATTAACCACTTCTTGCAGCTGAGAAAACTGAGACAGATATTTGTTAGGGGACTTGCCCAAGTTCATGCAGCTAGTAGAAGTTTGAGGCCAGTTTTGAATTCAGGTTTTTCTGATTCCAAGATTATCAATCTACCCATTAGGCTTCTTAACTAATTGCTTTTGGTAGTGTAATTCTTATGGAAATTAATCTGTGAATTAATTTATATAGTATTATCATTATAGTATGGCCTAACTTTGAGCAATTTATATTTTTCAAATCACTTGTCTTCCTTTATTTCTGTATAGAGTATTTTGCAGTTGTAGATGGAGAGAGAGAGAGAAAGAGAAAGAGAGATTCCTGTGTATTTCGTGGTAGGGGGACTATCATATTATTTATATGACTCATTTTCTCCTTCATGAGAAAGGAAAAAATGAGTATCCTATTGGGCTAGCTAGAAAGTGAAAAAATCCCACCAAATTGCTACCCACCCCCTTCCAAATCACCAAGTTACCAGTTTGATGAATCCCTTTCATTACATGAGAAGTTGTTTTTAGCATCATGTTCCCCTGAAAGATAAAAGTGCTGCTTGTCCTATAAGACATTTGTCCTGCATTCCTTAAGAGAGAAAAAATGCTTAGATTTTCTGTTCCTGATAGTGAGAGAATTATGAATAAGACTTACATTTTCTCCTGAGTTCCTAGCCACATGTTGTTATAATTGTTGTCCATTTTTATACAGCACAATGCAAACTAGCCAACAATAATTACGAATTATGGTGGTAACATTTAAAAAAAATATTCAGCCACCTAAGATTTCTCCCCCACATTCTTTACCTAACCATCCTCCCCAATAGTTTTTTGTTAGAATGTTAACAGTGTAACTGTTGCCTACCATAACATCTTTTACACACATCTATTGATTTATAATGATGCCAAATTTTTTTAAATGGGTGAAGCAGAAATCCTAAATGCAGAAATTATAATACAATATATTTTACCTTTTAATTTTAATTCATTTTATTTTGAATGTAAGAAATAAAAAAGATGAGTATACATGAAACTGCAAATGTATTAAGAACAACTTGCTATTCCTTTTAAATATAAAAAAAGTTGTTATGTAACTTTCTTTTTGCCCCTTTTTCTTTCCTCCATCCACCCTAGAGATAGATACCATTAGACACAAATATGTGTGTGTGTGCATGTGTGTGTAAATCCATTTTATATATACTTCTCTTTATTTTATCTTGATGGTAAATTCTGGGAGTAGAAATAACTGATTTAAAATATTTGCAGAATTCCCATCTGGAAGAAAGATTAGAAGCATTTGACTTATCCTGCTTAGCAAAAGAGGACATAACAAGAGGCAAGAGGTAGAAGTTGCATAGAGGAGAATATATAATGCAAAATGTTAATCTATAGAGCACTCCAAAAAATGGGATGAGCTCTGTTCTTCGTGGGCGATCTCAAAGGATGTCAGTTATAAAGGGGATTATTGTTGCATTGCAGATTTGACTAAGTGGTCACCATTTCATCTGATTTTGAACATTTGAAATTAAATACATAGGATGAGATGCCTCATCCACACCTTATCAGGTAGTATGCATCAGTCTTAGTAGGACCTTTTCTGTTTGGTCACATTTTAGTTCTGTGTATATTAGACCCAATGTTATCCTGGTAAATATTTAACAAGTGGCTCACCAGGGGAGGAAATGTATACATGACATATTTTAAGTTTAATCTGCATAATTAACATTTTCTTAAACTCTTTCATAAATCTAGACAATCAACAACAACAAAAATTAAACCAAGCTTTTATTTGTAGCATTTATTCATTTGCTAAGTGTAAATGCTCACACTGAAAATTTAACAAATGGCTGCTGTGAATGGGGATGAGCTGGCTCCAACAAATATGTAGAATTATAATTTACTGTCATTAATTATTATTAATAAATTACATCACTTATAATTTATTCTGGCAAACTCATCAACTGAGTCAATTTCATCTAATAAAAAAGGTCATTTAAGAGGAAAAGCCAATCAGCCTGGTGTTACATAATCAAAGCATATGAATAAATTGTAAGAAAAAGAATAAGTTGCTTTGTTCCCATGTGGAAAAGGTCTCTACCTCTAAGGTTATCATTTAAGATGTAAATATTTATACCACATAATGTTCACGGCTTTGTTTAGTTAGAAAAGATGTGCAAGGATACACAAAATATATGTGCTTTATTGTAACCAAAAAAAAGAGATGATAAGCATGTTTTAATTTATCCTAAAATCATAAAACAATTTTTATTTGAATTGACTATGTTGCTATTAGGTAGGACACTTGCTTATCATACAGAAAATCATCTGGGCAGACAGACATAGCATGAAGAAAATAAACATCAGCAAAGAAGATATAGAAGTGTATATAAAGTGCCTTTTATAGTTGGTGAGTTGTTGGGCAAAAATCAATTTCCCATGGACAAATACAAAAAAGGAAAAGGAAAATATGCATGCTTTAAGTGTTGGAGAACTTATATTTTAAGTACAGATTCTTCAGCAAAATGGTAGTGTGTGTTGAATCAGTTCCAGTGGGAAGTGTAACAAAAGTCATACCACATTTCAGGAGGAAACTGAGGATAGAAGGAACTAATGCATGATTGATGCTAAATATTTAGAGTTGCCTTAAGCAAAAGCGATCGGGTCTGCATAAAATGAGATCTTTGAAGATTTAATAGATTCCGTACACCCTGTCAGTTGGTCTTTTTGAATTTTTTTTTCATAAGCCCGCTCTGTTTTCCCTCTTCTTACACTCAGTGTTCTAAGCTGTAGTCTTCAGGTAAGAAAATCAGGTCAAGTTTGAGCCAGAGGGAAAGTGCATACAAGACAGGAAGTATTGATTGAATTTAGGAGCTAGATGATGAACTGCAATGAATTAGGCTTAGCCAATGGATATTTTGTTGAACAAAACAAACTGAACCAATATGAAACTGTGTTGGAAAGGGAGATTCTAAGTTGCTCCCATTTACGTGCTAAATGAGAATTTCCAAAGACATTAGAAAAGGAAAAATCATGAAATAATATTCATGCAATTGGAAAGGTTATATGTTCATGTCAAGGTTACAAATTCTAGTTCTACCTGAGGAAAGAGTTGCTAAGTACTTTTCTATATAGCTGGAATGCAAAACCAGCTGTAAAAAATTCATGAATAAGGCTCAGGGATTGACATTACAGCAAACTCAACAATTTTTGAAATGCATGCAACTACAAAGAATGAACTATTATTCTGTCTAGACTTTATAGCACTCTACAATAAATAAAGAATGACAACACCAATATATTATGTAAATACATAACTGGAGTTTTTATTTTTACTATTAATATTCTCTGACTCACTAAAGGTAAAGCAATGTGTATATCTTATAAAATAAAAACCTATTGATAATGTTGCTGTGAGCAGACTAAGAAGTAGGACTGGTTTCTGTCTACGAATACATCCATCATCTTAAGTCAACCTAGGAAACTTAAACCTAAGCCCATAGATAATTCATTAGCTGCAGTCCACAGGTTTGTTTTCTTAGGGTCTTCCTATATGCATAATGTAGTTACTAAGGGTTTGGACAATTGCTCCAAGGGATTTTTTTCCTATAGGATAGATCATATATAATATCAACCATGACTGGTAGCTTGTAAAGGTATAGATTCACATGAAGCTAAACTGACCTCTTGGGGAAAAAATCTTTAGGAGACACACACATTTGAGTAATGAAACCACAAGCAACAGATGGAGATTTTTTATTCAATCACTAATACTTTTTGCCAATAGGCCTCCATTCTTTCAGTCTAAAATTTCTTTGAGTCATAGATACAGAGAAGAGAGAGCAACTGAAAATATAATTTTATAAAAGTATTAGTCACACTCAGGGAATCTATTATTATTCTGGGAACACAAAATAATGTAAATATTCTTCCCCACCGAAAAGATGTTCTATATTATCTTTTGACATGATTTAAAATTTGATTTAATAAAGATACACTTCACAAAATTTTCAAAAACCATTAAGCATGAAGAAAGTTTTATTTAGCTACAAAACAGGCAAAGGATCATATTGTGTGTACTAGGTGGCAGAGGTGTGTAAGGGAACATTCACTGAATTGGAAGTCGGTAGGATTGAACTGTAACAGCAGGCATGCATTAAATGGACATGACATCAATTATCTGTGTGGTCTGTAATAAGCGATTTAACCCCTAGCCTCAATTACCTCACCAACAAAATGAAGAAGTTGGACTACATAATACTGGCTATCTTATAAAATGTGATATTAAGGAGACAGTTGGTGAACATTTGGGGAAAATGAAAGCATTGACCAGTTAAAAAATGGTATGGAATTGTCCATAGCTGTTTGTACTAGAACAATCTGAGGTTAGCCAAAAACCTATCTTCTGCAAAACACTATGCCTAGATGCTTGGAAAACAAAGACAAATATCCAATAATGGAGTTTAGATTCCATTCTAAATCTATTATTCTATTCTATTCTAAATAAATATTATACAAAGAAAATTCTGAAGGTTGAGATGAATAACAACTAAGGGACTAGTGAAAGATTTACAAGGGAAGAAACACTTGAGTCAAACCAAGAAAGGCTCGAATTCTAATAAAAATAGATAAAGAAACAATACACTGCATGTATGAGGAATCACTTGTGTGATTATAATAGATTTGGAGTAAGGAAAAAGGAGGAGGAAAGGGGTCAAGCATTTATATAGTACCTACTATGTACCAGGCACTATGATGTGTTTTACAAATATTATTTCATTTGATCCTCCCAAATACCAAAAGTTAGGTGCAGTTATTTTCATCATTTTAGAGTTGAAGAAGTTGAGGCAAAGTTTAAGTGACTCGTCCAGGGTCTCATAGCTAGTAAGTATGTGAGTCTGGTTTGAACTCAGATCTTCCTTGTTCTAGGCCCAGTGATTTATCAGCTATGCCACCAGCTGCTAGTAGTCTGATTGGGTTAAAATATAGAGTTCATGAAAGTGTTATAAAATACAGCTAGAAAGGTAGAAAGGAGCATATTAACCACCAGGCTAAGAAATGTGTATTTTATTCTATGAGCCAGTGAAAACTTTTGAATTAGGGAATGATGTAGTTATACTGGTGTCTTAAAAAGATACATTTGGCAGATGAGTAATAGAAGCAAGGGGCAATGAGGATCTAAACAATAATGATAATCAGGTAAGTAGATACTGAGAAGGACCAGTTAGACTTAGCAACTGATTGGAGAGAAAGGGAAGAGTCAGGGATAACTGAGATTATGTTCCCAGGCTACTGAAAGGATATTGTTGCTGGATTCAAGAATAGAAAGTTTTTTAAGTTGTCAATTTATCATGAAAGACAAGGAGTTGCATTTTGGACATGTCTAGTTTGAGATTCCTCAATAGACTGATTGGGACTACATCTTCATATTCAAGAGTTATAGGCACGGATGTGATACTGGACCTTATAAAAGCTGATGAGATCTATAATTAAGCATATACATATAGAGAGAAGAATCAAAAATATCTTGCTATATTGGTGGACCAAGGAAATTCAGCAGAATTAATATATTTACATTTCACCATAGTAATTTAGGATCTCTTTTTGGATAAAAGGACCTGTTTATACTGCATGTTAGATTTTGGTAGATTCAGAGCTGGTTGAATGATCTTACCCAAAGAATAGTTCCTTAGGGGTCATTGTAATCTTAAATAGAAAAATAATTCTCTAGTTAGTGTCCAAAGGACCTATCTTTATATAAGTACATACATGAATTCACACACATATACATATAAACTTATAAATATATAAATAAGTATATATGTGTATAAATAAGTATATAAATATGTATATGCACATATAAATAAGTATATGCATATACACATATGTATATATGTGTGTATGTGTACACATATATGTGCATATTAATTTATGTACTTATATTAAGATAGGTCCCTGGGACTCTAAGTACAAAATTCTTTTTCTAGTCAAGATTACAATGATCCCTAAAAGAGTTGCACATATGTGTGCATTTGTGTTTATACATGTGTGTATATCTGTGTGTATGCATATGCATACATGTGTGTACATGTGTGTGCATATGTGCATTTACACACATATTCAATGATATTGTTATAATATGCATATAGTATATAAATATATAGAATATATGCACATATACATATTTGTGTATATATTTATATATTGACCTTACATACATGAATATATAGGATACATATATGCTACATTTATAAATTAAGTTAATGAAAACATAGAGGGCAAGAGAATAAAGTTCTCTGATAAAAGGAAATTTGGAGGAATAGCTAGTATATTAGATAACAGTTCATATCAAGAATATTTTGACAAGTAAGAAAAATAGATGAAATCAAATATGAAGAAATTTCATAGGAACAATTTTAAATTTCTACACTTTCTAAGTCAGTTCCACAAATACTGAATGGGAGAAGCATGTCTAGGTGATACTTTCTATTTTAGCAGATATGGGTCTTAGTGACCACAGATTCAATGGTTCAACATTATGACAAAGGTACCAAAAAAAAAATGCTATCCAATCTTGAACAGAAAAGCATATTATTCACAGTGAAAGACATCATAATTCTTCTATACTACACTCGGAGTGGGACATATCAATAATCCTGTGTTCATTTCTATGAACCACACGGACTAGGTGGCCTATGTCTAAGCAGGAGGATGAGAAGTTGAAGATCATGTTTTGTTGGATTCATTAAGACAACTGGGGCAGGGGGTTGACCTAGAGAGTAAAAGAACTAATAAGGGAACATGATACCTGTTTTCAAATATTTGAAATTCAATTACTTGGAGGAACTATTAGATTGGTTCTGATTGGTTCTAGATAATTGTGAGTGATGAGTGGGAATTGTAGAGACATAAACTTGATGTGGGGAAAAACATTCTAACAATTAGAGCTATTAAAAGATGAAGGGGGGACAGCTAAGTGGCGCAGTGGATAGAGCACTGGCCTTGAATTCAGAAGGTCCTGAGTTCAAATCCAATCTCAGACACTTGACACTTACTAGCTGTGTGACCCTGGGCAAGTCACTTAACCCTCATTGCCGGGCAAAAAAAAAAAAAAAAAAAGATGAAGGGGGCTGCCTTAGGAGAAAGTGGGTTTCCTCTTTTTTGTTGGTGATCTTTAAGCAGAAGCCAGACAAGCATTTGTTGGGGATGATACAGAATGCATTCATAGTCAGTTAGGGGTTACTTGGCTTCTAATGTACCTTCCAACAATGTAATGTGATCTCTCTGATGGCCTTCAGTACAAACATTCTTTGAGTCTATTCAATGTGTTTTCCCTCTACTCTCAAGCTCTATCTCTCATTATCATTTGTCACAGAAAGGATTTCACACTAGATAGAGCACTAAACTAGACTTCAGATACTTTGTAATCATGGACAAGTTGCTTTAGTTTTGTCATCTATAAAATAGAGTAATAATATTTGGACTACCTACCTAACAGGCTTATTATAAGGAAATTACTGAAAACCCTAAAGAACTACATAAATCTGAGAAATTATAATCATTATTATGGCTCCTTTAATAACTACCACTAAATGAATACCATTCTTTGCCTTCTTCATATGTTTAGCCCAAAATACACATTTCTATAAAAATCAAACAGAAAATGGGTCTAGAAAAGTAGAATTCATTCAAGTTTTTTATTAGACCTTTTGCCTGATTATTTTATTGGATCTACTTGATTTATTTTAGACTTTAGGCACAGCATAATAACTCACTTATATTAGGGTTTGCAAAATACTTTCGCCACATGTGGCAGTTTTTATCTTCTTGGATGAAATATAATTGTCTGTGAATATTGTGTTGGTGCAGGCATGCATGTATGTACTTAATATATATTGAATGACATCAACCTCACAAGAAGTCAAGATTAGCTGCAATTTAGAAATTCTGATTTGCATCCTTTAGTTTCATTGTGACATTTGTGGCAAACCTAATGGACTATAGGCATAATTGCACATAGATCATGGTTCCATCTTCAGAACACTTTCACGTTTACTATTTTCTCGTTTTTTTCTGCTCCCACAATGTCTCTCTTAGGTAAGTAGCAGAGGCAGTATTTTCTGTGTGGCACTCTCTCTCTCTCTCTCTCTCTCTCTCTCTCTCTCTCTCTCTCTCTCACACACACACACACACACACACACACACACACACACACACACACACTCACACTCACACTGGCACGTACGTGCATACATATATATACATACATTAACATATTTTACCCTTGTATTCACTCAGAAAGGTTTAGGATCACTACATAAGACAGTATTAAATATTATCATTTTTAAAATGCATGTGTGTATGTAAATGCATTGTGTGTTTGGTCAGGATTTCCTATCTCCTACCACACTAGAACTAACTTGTTTTCTAAGCTGCATCTATAAATTCTCATCTGACTAGACACAAATCATATCTAAGAGAAATATTTGAATTTCATTAGTTTACAAAAAACAAAACAAAACAAAACAAAACTGACTAGCACTATACATTATGGCATATAAGTCAACCTATTACTGTCAACTTGCTTATATATTTCCTGCTTCCTTCAAGCTGAAACTGTTTGTCTTGATTCTCAAGCCCCCCGATAATTTTGCATCAGCCTATCCTTACTCATTTCTCATTACTTAAAATTAAGCCCAATTTGCAATTAGGTTAGTCTCCTCTCTGCCCCATGAACATCTATGCTCAGTCTTGTAGGCACCATTTGCCTTGAGAGTTTGGGTTGGGAAACTTGAGGTCAAATCCAAGATGTGTCTCTTTGGGTAACTCCCTTTTCCTTTCTTAGTACTTCAGTTTCCTTATTTATAATATGATGTGGAAGAAGGAGGAGGAAGAATAGTATGGAAGAAAGAGCAATGGTTATGAAATCAGAGAACACTAATTCAAATCCCACATCTGATGTTTTGCTACCTGTATGACCTTTGATAAATTACTTTATTTACTTTGACTTCATTTTCCTTTCCTGTAAATGAAGTGATTAGAACAGACAACTTCTGATAGTTCTTTTCACTCTAAAATCTATGACCCAACAACAATCTATTTAAAAATTTTTAAAATAATAAACCTTTTCTTTTAAAGTTTTGAGTTCCAAATTCTATCCCTCCTACCCTCCCTTCCCTCTTCCCTCCCTGAGGCAGTAAGCAATCATATCTGATTGCCTTTTCAATGGTTGGGAGAGGGGCAGGAGGGAAGAAGGGTATTTGGGACTCAAAAATGTTTTTAAAAGAATATTTAAAAAAATAAATATTATTTTTAAAAGCCTGTAGCTTGGAACTCATGTATAATTCTAAGTGTACTGATGACATGGGTTCATAAAATTTAGAACTAGAAGGGACTAGAAAGTAAAACCAACCCTTACTTATTATAGATGAAGAAAATGAGGCACATGCCTATTAGCTCTATCTACTTCCTCCTAGTAGTACTTAAACCAGTACCTACTAATAGTGATCATCTCAGCAACTCAAAACTATCACCTCTGTAGCACAGCTGTTCAGGTCAGCTTTCATCAAACCATTGGCCATTGTCCTACCAGATCTACTGACCCCAAAGTAACTTTTTCTTTGGTTTAAAGTGCTGGGTTCTGAGAAAATGCATGGTCCTCTGAGAAATGTAACAAGCTCAGTCATATTAAAACTTGAGCATGAAATACTTGACTTCATCTTTTCCTAGGTGTAACAAAGCTATGAGCATATGATGCTCAGTGGAACTGGTAAATAGTCCCAGTCACACTTGTACACAGTAAAAAACAGGCTTATACTTGATATTTTCATCCTTATATATCAGACAATTAAATTTTGAAAATTTTTGAAAATTTTGAAAATCTTTTTGAAAGTGATACTTCTTTTGGGGCATTTGTTCAGAGTTCCTAAGGTATTCATATTCACCCTGCAACTAGCACCTAACTACTTCTATGGCAGCTGATACCCAGGTTTGTAGTTCTCTCAGAATCATAGCCTGGGACAGTCCTCTCCATGAAGTTCATACTTAGCTTCCCTCCTAATTTATCTATGCTGAACACTTTTGAATTAATTAAAAGGAAAGATATGAGTTTTCCTGCCTAACTTTACATCTCATTTTTAACTAGGGTTAAAATTCATCCTCTTTACCAGCCTTTTGCTAAATTTCATCTCCCCAGTGGTCTCTAACTTGTCTTTATCCCTAATGAAACAAAAAAGAGGAAGGAAGTCACAGTATCAATTTTTTTTTGTGGGGCAATGGGGGTTAAGTGACTTGCCCAGGGTCACACAGCTAGTAAGTGTCAAGTGTCTGAGGCCAGATTTGAACTCAGGTCCTCCTGAATCCAGGGCCAGTGCTTTATCCACTTCACCACCTAGCTGCCCCCAGTATCAATTTTTTAATGTTATTTCTATGTTTCTTCCTCACTGAGTAGCTATGTATTCCCTCCAGTTGATGTATCTCCACTGAGGATTAGTGTCTACCTATTTTGGGGTGATTAGGGTATGCACGCACCAAAAAAATCTAGGTTAGCGTGCAATAGCTATCAGCAATATTCCCTGAGATCAAGCAATTGAATCGCACACTGTTTGAATGTCATTGGTTATTTTAAAAATTTCTATAAAATATAAGACATATCCGAATTGCATGGAATGTGATGATCATCTGGTAAAACCTATGTCTGATCAAAGACACATTCAATGACATGACTGGCAAGTGGTGTTCCGGGCTCTGATTGAAAACCTCAAGTGAGAAGAAATCCAATACCTTCTAAGGCAACCCATTCCACCTTTAGGCAGCTATAATTGTTAGGAAATATTTCCAATACACAAAACCTAAATCTGCCTTTCTAGAATTTATATGCTTTGCTCCTGGTTCTTCTCTCTGGGGTCAAGGAGGGCAAGTCTAATCACTCTTCCACATGACAGTCCTTCAAATAGTTGAAAAGAGATATGTCCCTCTGATGTCTTCTCTTTTCAAAGTAAACATTCATATTTTCTTCAACTATTCTTTGCATGCCATGATCTATAATCTTCTTATCATCCTGGTTGTTCTCATCTGAAAGCTTTCCAATTTATCAACTGCATTCCTAAAATGTGAGTACCACAAGTGATCACAATACTCTAAATGTAGCATGACGTGGGTAGAGAATAAAGTGGGTGGGACAGTCACATCTTTTGTTCTGAGAAACATGTCTCTTATAAAGCAGCCATAGATGTCATTGATGTTTTTGGTTCTCATGGCACACCGTTGACTCCTATTAAATTTGCAGTTGACTAAGGGTCCCAGTTTTTTTTCTCATGAATATAATATAGGCATTATATAAGGAGGATATCTGCTAACATTCTTCCATGTTGGATGAGTTAGCTTTATCTGGAGTCAATATTCCACTTAGGAAAGGTAGTTTTTCTTTAAAAGATATTCAACAGGCCAACTAGGTGGCACAGTGGATAGAGTGCTGACCCTGGAGTCAAGAGGACTGGAGTTCAAATCTGGCTCAGACACTTTTACTAGTTGCATGACCCTGGGCAAGTCACTTAATGCCAATTGAGTCAAAAAAAGGGGTGAGGGTGGGACTAGGATACTCAAATCATTCTCAAGATTTGTCAGTTCAGGGGCAGCTAGGTGGCTGAGTGGTTAGAGCCATGGCCCTGGATTCAGGAGGACCTGAGTTCAAATCTGGCCTCAGACACTTGGCACTTACTAGCTTTGTGACTCTGGGCAAGTCACTTAGCCCCAATTGCCTCACCAAAAAAAAAAAAAAAGATTTGTCAGTTCAGGGAGCTAAGATTTGAACCTGATCTTGAACTTGAAGTCATAGATAGCTGTTGGCCTAAGTATAGAAGTGAACACACTTGAAATCAGAAGCTCTTCTTTCAGGCTTGATTAGTCCTCCAGTGTGGCCGAGAGGCAAGGAAGCTGGGTTCAAATGAATCAATCATATGTACATGCTGATTCTCCTTTACATGTTATGGCTAAATAAACTTCCTTTTTAAAAATATTAGATGGCATAGGCATTTCTCATTTCATTCCAATCCCAAACATGAACCACTAAAACGTACTGAATCAGGCCTATATAAGAGTCACTCTTCCCATTTCCTCTAATTAGGGGAAGGGAAAGGAATATGCATTTATTACATACCTACTATGTGCCAGGCACTTTACTGAGCAATTTACAAGTATCTTGTTTGAGATCACATTATTAATATTATTCTGCAACTTATTTTAAAATAATAAACAAAAAAAATTAGAGTATAGGAATCTACATTTACCCCCTATTCAATTTTATAATGTTATATTTTACCCATAGTTCTAACCTAACAAGATTGTGTGGAATCTGTCCCAGGAAAGCATAGTCCTGGAGTACTGGACATAGATCAAAGAAGAAGTGGGCTTCACTCTCTCCTCATATACTTACTAGCTCTATGATCCCAGACAAATCACCTCATTTGTAAAATAGGAATAACAATAAAACCAACCTCACAGGAGCATTGTGATACTTAAATAAATAAAGGAACATAAGCCTTGCAAATCTTAAGCTCACAGGCTCATTTTTTGTTGTTCACTTAATTAATCACATCTGACTCTTCATGAACCCATGGGCCATACTGTCTATGGCATTTTCTTGGCAAAAAAACTGGTTTGCCATTTCCTTTACCAGTGAATTAAGGCAAACAAAGGTTAGGTGACTTGCCCAGAGTCACATAGCCGAGTAAGGGTATCAGGTCACTTTCAAACTCTTGTCTTTCTGATTCCAGGCTAGTGCTCTATCCACTATGCCACCTAACTGTCCCCAAGGCTCATAGAGCTCAATATTATTAAGACTAACCCATGCATTTTACAGATAAGGAAAATGAAAACTTAAGGATGTTAAGTAATAACCAAGGTTATACAGTCTATAAATAGCAATATTGGAGCAAAAATTCAGGCTTTCTAATTATAAATCTCATGCACTATCTCTCAGATATTATTTATTCCTTCTAGATTTTTGCATATGAGAATTTAATAAACATGCTTTCCATAGCTTTTCTTAGAAAGTAAATGAGGTTTGCAATGAATCCTAAGGACAACAAAAGTAAGCCTTTAGCTATGTTGGAGGAGATAAAAGAAGGGAAAGATCTGTTGCTAAGTCCAGAAGCCAGAGGGCTTGAAATCAGAAGCTCCTCACTCTTGTATAACTGGTACTCTGGCATGGCCAGCATAGAGGCAAGAAATTTCAAGTAAATAGCCAAGGGCAGCTTCCTGGATCATGGATTGACAACTCAAGAGTCAAATGTCTACGTTGGCAGATCCCTAAGTTGACATCAAACTGTTTTGGGTCTAAATTGTGCAATTAGTACCGAATGCTATCTAGTACCAACTAGTTTTGTACTATAATAATCTTCATTTTTCCATCTTCACCACAAGTATAAAATAAGAGTTGATTTTTGTTTTTATTTTTCAAATTCTCTGCTGTAATTTATGTTACATGTTTACAATGCCTCCTTTATTTACTAGTCTAGTTAGCCAGTAAGAAAAATTGATGAAGTCAATTCATCAAAACTTGTACTTTTTTGTCAGGCTATGTTAACTTTTAGTGATTATTAATTACCTATCTGGGCAGCTGGATGGCACAGTAGATAGAGTGTCAGGCCTTAGAGTAGGAAAACCTGACTTCAAATTCAGCCTCAGATGCTTACTAGGTTTGTGGCCCTGGGTAAATCATTTAACCCTATTTGCCTCAGTTTTCACATTTGTTAATGAACTGGAGAAGGAAATTGCAAACTACTCCAATGTTTCCCAAGAAAGTCCAAATGAGGTCAGGAAGAGTTGAACTAAACAACAAAACAAACAACAAAAATTACTTATCTAAATATTCAGAAGCCATCCCTTAAGTAAGGTATTCTACAATTTTTACTACCATTAGAAGTCAAGATCACTGGCCTAAAGTTTGCAAATTCTACTCTCTTTCCTTTTTTGGAAAATTGGGGCACTTGACCTTTCCTAGTTCTGTGTTTTTTTTCTTACAACTTCACAAATTTTCAAAGATCACTAAAAGTAAAGCAATGATTACACCGACCAGTTCTTTTATTTCCTTTGGAATTAGTTTTTTTCAGGTCTGGTGACTTGGATACATTGAGGGAAGTTAGATTCCCTCTTGAAACCTCATTTATGTTGCTTGGAAATCTGTCAGTCATTTTTACTTTGCCATTCAAATTGTAAAGATCATTTTTCTTAGAAGAGAAAAATGAAATCAAAAGAGCCAAGGAGCTCTCTCTTCTTTTTGCCATCTGTTATTATTTTTTAACATAGTTCCTAGTCTCCCTTCTTTGGCTTCCTCTTCCTCCCACTTATTTAAAGGTGTCTTCAGGGTGCATTGAAAGTCTCATTGCTTTCTAGTTTTCTAGGTCTCCAAATACTATCCATACAGTAGCATGTTATTTAATTTGTATATATTTTCTTTTTTTTTTGTGGGGCAATGAAGATTAAGTGACTTGTTCAGGGTCACACAGCTAGTAAGTGTCAAGTGTCTGAGGTTGAATTCGAACTCAGGTCCTCCTGAATCCAGGGCCAGTGCTTTATCTACTGTGCCACCTAGCTTCCCCCTGACATTTTAAAAAATATAGATTATTACTCTAGTCTGAAAAAATGAAAACTGAGAGAGGATATAGCTAAAGTTTATGAAATCATGAAGGATAATGATAATGTAAATTTGATCATAGGTACCTCCATGATACGTAAAAATGGTAAATAAAATAGGGTTCTATTTCCTACAACCAGGAGAAAGAAGTTTACAAAATAATAATCTAGGTTTAATGGGGATGCAAATTCATGGTTAGCGCCACAAAAGACCACTCAGTGAACTACCTCAGACTGTCTTTATAGATTCTGTATGAATGATGGATATTTCTTATTTCTATGTTGTCTGTCCCATTAAAATGTTTGCTCCTGAAGGGAGAAGCTATTTTACCTTTTTGTTTTCCTAGCACTTAGGACCATGCCTAGAACATAGTAAGAACTTAATAAATGCTTTTCAACGAACATCAACAAGGCATTTCTGTGGTTTTAGACACCTATCACAGCAGCTCTTGGATTCTTAGATGTTTGAATCCTGGGACATCTTTGTGAAGGGTACATATTTTCAAAACAGAGAAGTAATGTGTTTATGGATTTTATTTCTAAATGTATTAAATTACATCTACTTCCAGGTATAAAACAACTGCCTTTGGTGCATCATGGTGAAGTAGAATTTTATTACAATTAATATGAAAGTAAGAAAAGATGGATGAAATCACAAGAAATTCTACTTCAATGACTGCATTTTGTTTAGATCACTAGGTGAATACAATAAAGAAAAAAAATGCTTATTCATTCATTCATTTATTCATTTATTTATTTATCTATCTATCTATCTATCTATCTATCTATCTATCTATTTATTTATTTAGCTCCAGGAAATTATACAGCACGTGTTTTTCTTTCATTGTTCCTAGCTTTTGACCTGCTGTGTGATTTTCTTATTCCAACCAAAAAAATAAAAAAATAAAAAAATCTTACTCCAATATAAGGAAATAGAATAAATACTAGTTAGATAAGGTAGAGTTATAAATATAATTACCAGAAGAATGTGCTCTTTCTGCCAAATTACTGGTGGAAATCTGAAAAGGAAATTATGGTCTTTAAAAAAGAACACTTCGAAAATGTTGCCTTTTCAAATATTAAATCCTGCTTAAACCTAAACTCAGGTGAGATTTGTACTGTAGATGATTGGTTTGACACCTCTATCTCCTAAAAGAAGAGTCAACAGGTAATATGAGAGTGGACAGATTATATAACTCTACCTCTACACTTGAATTTAGACAGCAGTTTTTCTACTATCCCTCAATATAATGTTGTTATTATGGTTTTCAACTCTCCCCTTTAAGACCCTCCCTTCCCCCCGACCAGATTCATCCTAGAATTCACTTGGTATCCCTCAGGTATAATGAAGAAACTGACCATAACTTTTGTTAAAGATTAAGATAGGGGAAGCTAGGTGGTGCAGTGGATAAAGCACTGGCCCTGGATTTAGGAGTACCTGAGTTCAAATCTGGCCCCAGACACTTGACACTAGCTGTGTGACCCTGGGCAAGTCACTTAACCCCCATTGCCCCACCAAAAAAAAAAAAAAAGAAAGAAAGAAAAGAAAAAAAAAAGATTAAGATAGATTTTTTTTTCATTATGAGAATAATATAATGTTTGTCCTAGTGATCAACCCTATAGGGAAAGAAATGATGCTTCAGTCATGTAAGTCCACCTAATGAATAGGTCTTTAAAAGAAAGTGCAGCATAAATCTATTTGTAGTGAAATTAAACCATCTCCTCTATATCTTCAAAGTTATTGGGTTTCTGAGCTCAGCATATTCAATCTGAGCTTCTGTACAAAGACCCCTTTCCTCTGTGGATAAGTTAATATGCTGTTTCAGACAGGCTTCAATGGAAAAATTAAGGCATTACATCTATATGACCCTAATCTGTCAAGAAACTATTTTATGGCCCTTCTGAATCTCCATAAGTTACTGGATCTTAGAACTCTGATATCTGTAATGCTTTTACTTTAAAGCAAACCAAAATTGTATATTCATTGGAAGTACAAATGGGACAAAGATTGGAAAGATGGCTAATATATTGGATGACAGAAATTAGATGGGCTGAAGCCAAGAAGATGAAATTTAAAAGAAATAAATTGTCAGTCCTTCATTTGGTTCAGAAATTGATCTACTTTGGTATATTATAAAGAAACCTGGTTTGATATAGTTAACACAAAGAAGACCCAGCAATTTTAGTTAACCTCAATATGAGAGAGCCTTTCTAAAAATAGCTAATATGAATCAGGATAGTAATTATGACATTGCACTTACAATTAGTCCAGATCTGGTGTAATATTCTGAATGCCAGTTACTTTGACAAATGAGGGTATGTCTAAGGATGAAGAGACTTATTGACATTGTTCTATGACAGCAGTATGTAGGTATCAGGTTAAGAATACAAAGTGTAGAAAAAAAACAAGTTTCTGTTCCCATCAGGATTACTTAGCAGTTGTGTGAAATGTATGAAAATGACTGTAACACCAAAGGGGGAAAAATGTAATAGAGAAAACAAAATAAATTTGAAGTCTGAAGAGAAAAAGGTCATTATTGATTGACATGAGGGACAAATAAATTAAAGATATTTTAGGATGATCACATTTGATTTGGATTTTGAGGGATGCATGATAGGAAGTTAACAGACGTGAGGAAGAGAACAGTCAAGAATGTCGAACAAATATGAGCTGTTAAGGGCTAAAATTCTAGCTAGTCTGTCTAAAATATCTAATGAGTGGTCGCCAATAAATTATAAGCTTTAGCAAGAGTTAGACTTTTAAGCATTTATTAAGGAGAATAAGAATTTGGTAAAGAGAGAGAAAGGCCTAGATTTCTATCTATTAAAGGGAGAGCACATTTCTAGCTCCCTTCTCCACCAGAGTCCAGAGGCAAGAGCCCGCGCGAGACTGAGCGCCAGTCTCTTCCTTCCTCCTCCCACTATCCCGCGTCAGGAAGTGACGCCAAAGAAAAGACTCCTGGTCTTGCCCTCAAAGACCTTCGCTTCATGGGCAGAACTCTTCTACAGTTAGTATCCAGCAGGTGGCGTTATTCCAATCGTTACAGAGCAATGGTCCAGATGATAAAACATAGGACACATGGGACATAAGGAATGTCAAGGAGCTGTTTGACTAAAGCAAGGTCTCTTAAACTTTTTCCACTTGCGACCCCTTTTTGCCTGAGAAATTTTTATGTGACCTTGGGTATATAGGTATATAAAATAAGTATAATAATCTTTTACTGTTGCCAAATTTTTTGTGATTCCCCCCATTCACTTCCCCAATCCAATATGAGGTTGCGACTCACAGTTTAAGAAGCTAGGGACTAGAGCATAAAATGTATGGAAGGCAGTAATATGAGTAAAACTAGAATTGTGGAGGGCCTTGAATGACAAGCAGACAAATTGGAAACGTCATTCACTAAAAGGCATTAGAGAGCCAATTAAGATATTTGAGCTAAAAATCCATCCATCCATCTTTCTGTCTATCTATCTATCTACCTAACCTATATTTGCATAAGAAAAGAGCATGGCCTATTTGGCAGCAAGGTTAATGATATATTGTATGAGGAAAAGACTGGAAGTCATAAAATCTGCAACAAGGCTCTTGCAACAGTCCAGGTAGGAGGTAATGAGAGCACACAGTGAGAAAAATGGCAGAATATCACCCCAAGGCAGAGATTTACTTGAGTTCTGGTTTAACATAGGGGTGGAACAGGCAACCTAAATCTGGTCCAATGAATTAGTCCCTTCACTGTGGATAGCTTTTATTCTAGGTCAGACCTACATTCAGTAATTCAGGGTCAGATTAGGATTCAACGAAACATTCATGGCCCATAAAATGCAATACAAATAACTTTACAAATACCAAAGTGTAACAGTGTGTTCAGACTGGTCTCAGACTGGCTACCTGGAAATTGGGGGCTAAATCACTAAAGACTGGGAATTGTAGTTTTTCTAGTTCTCTATATGCAAAGCACATTTTTTAAAAGAATACAATTCTTAAAGTTTAAAAGGATACTAATTCAAATAAAACTGCATTATCCTCAATCTCCATTTCTCTAGGGCAGCAGGCAACATTAAATAATAATAATAAAAAAAATTCTTCTTAGGGAAGTAGGAGATCCCTAAGCCTTTGGAACACCAGTTCCCACTCTATACTTTGGGACTTTTATGCTTTAAAGGACAAGGAAGGCAAACCAATTATTCAAGTCATGGTCTTCTGAACTAATTAATCTATAAAGTGACCTCCCTATCCCTTTAAAGGAAAAAAAAAAAGACAAGTCAGACCAGCCTAAATAATTGGGTAAAACAAATGTTGTTCCAGTCACAATGGTGGTATATTGCTTAAGACCCACCTAAACCCGTGGGAATAGATAAAAGCCCTGGGAACAATTTGATAGAGCCAAGCATCAATCTATGGATGGGGAGAAGCAGGAAAGGTTAGGGAAACAGCACACAACTTTTGGAGAGAATTAAATGGCCAACCGATGAGCCTTTTGTTTATTTAGTTGTTGTTGTTTTATCCTAGAGGTAATAAATAGGGACCCACAGAAGATTTTGTAACAAAAGAGCAAAGAGATGAGACTCATGCCTTAGGAAGATTACCTTGGAAGGTATGTGAAGTGCAGATTAGAAAGGGAAAGTAAAGGAATAAATTAAAAGGCTATTATAATAATATAGGTCAGAGGTCATGAGGACCTGAACTAGGGTAGTGATCATTTGAATTACAAGAAGAAGACTAATAGAAAATGTTGTCCTATCCTCTATAATCATGGGCTTTATCCTGGTAGCTCTCCCCTTCTCCTGAAATGTAGTTTCTCTCTTGGTGATTTCATCCATTTCCATAGGTTCTACTATCATCTTTATTCAGAAGACACTCATATCTACACATCTAGCTTTCATCTCTTTCTTAAAGTCTAATTCCACAAATCCAATGGCCTTCTGGGCAACTCTGTGTGGATATTGTATGGGCATCTCAGACTCAATTATGACCAAAAATGAATTTATTATCTTTCCTTCAAAACCCATTTGTCTTATTGTATTACCCATTTCTGTTGAGAACACTAACATTTTTCTAGGCATCCAATTCTGAAACCTAGGAATCATTTTCTATTTTTCACTTTTGCTCACATACATCTTTGCATATATGTTCAATTGCCAATTTGATTGATTCTATCTCCACAATATTTCTTGAATCTGTCTCTTTCTGTCCACTTGCATGGACTCTACCCTAGTTCACCTTTCCCTTGCCTATCCCATTAACCTCCAAATTGATCTTCCACACAACTACCAGATTGATATTCTCAAAATACAGGCCTGACTCTACTCAAGAAGTTCTAGTAGTTTCATGTAATCTCTAAGTTAAAAGAAAAACACTTTTTTGGTATGTAATGTTGTTCATAATTTGGCTCCAGCCTATATATCTAACCAGAATATATATTATGCATCCTTACAGCACTCCATAGTCCAGTCAAAAAGGCCTATGTGATATTCCCTATACAAGATACTCTATGAATGGACCGATACCAAGGTTCTTCCTTCCCCTCCTGTTCTCATCATACATTGAGCTAGATTTTCCCCTAAAAGTCAACAAAGCCAAGATATGGTTGACCCCCAGGGTGGGACAAGGTTGGAGTTGTATTTCCTTTTACTGTGACTTCCTAGTGACCTTTTACCGTGTTGATTGGTTTCCTGGTCACTTATCTGAATAAATGGTCCCACCTACAGGTACTCTATGTCTTTCAGACTTATTGAATGTCACAAGACCATAGGAATTACCATACTCTCTCCTACTGAACAGATGTGTTTCCATATAAAGATGGGGGTGGGAGGATTGACTATAGAACCTAAATACTACTGTTTAAGTTTCATATCCTTCTTTGGCTAGAGCTAAGAAAATCTCTTTTTGTTAATCATTCAATGATCTACAAATACCTCATTTTCTCAGACTACAGGCCTGTCTTTAACACCATCTCCTTCCTATTGTGTCTTTGCATATGTTGTCTCTGATGCCTAGAATATTTGACTTCACAGTCACTTTGTGTAGCCCTTAACTTCCTTTTCAGTTCAGCCCAAGTGTCAGCCCCTTCAGGAGGCCTCTCTCTATTCTTTCCATTGTTTGTACTATTCCCCATTTGCTTCACTTTTTTTTTTTTTGGTAGATATCTTGTATTATTTTATCTGTGAACAAACTTTATCTCCCCAGTAGAATATAAATCTTCAAGGATAGGGATCACATCACTTTTGTATTTATTTCCCAATGTCTACTATAATGGGGGGAAATGTCAGACAAAATTTAATAGTGCAGGGAATTCTATACATGCAGATCAGCAGCTGTTCTGCAATGTATCGTATCTGAGAGTTGTCTGGGGCCACTGAGAGATATATAACTTGTCCACAGTCAAAGAGCCAGTGTGTGTTGAAAGCAGTAGTTATATATTCAAGGTGTCCTGTCTCTGAGTGACCAGTCTTCTCTCCATACTCTGCCTAGCATATAGAAGTCCTTTAAGAAATGCTTGTTCATTGATTTAGATAATGGATTGCCAGATACAAATATAAAAGCAGGCCTTGGGGTTACCATTCCAAATAGAACTCACTTTGAGAGGCCGGGTCACTGGAAGTAGTTGACTAATTCTAGGGGTTACACTGTGAGATTTGGGATTATTTCCTAGTGCTATACCTCAAGGACTCCCACTGATGTGCTCCCCCATTATCAGTTGATGCTAATTAGGCAGCGAGACTGAATTAGATTTTATAAATGAGTATTTAATACAGTGGCATTCTAAGAGTAGTTGATACAAAACATTCCTCTCAGTCTGACGACAGTCTCCTACAAGTACATAGAAAACCTAAGGGAAAGTGAAATAAAGTTTAGAGAGCATGTGCCAAAGGCATATCCTTTTCTCCCCTACATGGGATCCACTTAGAGACCTGTATATGAATGCTGTAGACTTTTGCTAAGGTCCTTGTAGATTCCTAAACCTATCATTCACCAGTGTGTGTAGTATGTCCTTGACTTATTATAGAAATACTGTTAGCCAAACCATTTCAGGGACACGGCTACAATACTTGTGGTCAGTTTTCCTGACCTCTTAAATTTGGTAAGGTCATTCTATGGTTAAGGGGAGAAAGGAAACAGAGACTCTGACCACCCCACCCCACCCCCAAAGTGATTTCTACTCAGGGGCTTGGCTTAAGGCAGTTCTACCTCCTGGTTGGTTCACCAATAGAATATTGGATTCCAAACTGATTTATTCACTCATCTAAGGCCCACAGGTCAAGAATAAGTCTTGTCAACCTATCCCAATTTTTCCTGGGAACCATCATTTCATTGCATAAATGGCTGAAGGAATTCTATTCCTTCTCAACTTGATTAACTATGTTGTTCAGACTTAGTTTAATGCTTTTGATCCAATGATGGTTTATATGATGTTTGATTGAATGATGGATCTCTAGTAGAGATGGTCCCACTCCTATTCTATCATGCTATTTACATTAGTTGGTATGGGCATGATTGATTGATTCAGTTGCAAAGTCCAGGTGATCCTTACCATTTTTATTTATTAAATTTTATTTTATTTTTTTTGAAATAGAATCTAAGAGGGTTATTTATATCACGAAGGGGAATAATTTATAGAAATAAAAAGGAAGAAGATGCAGTATAGTGTTCAGTATAACCTTGAGGGATAATGATATCTAGAGGAATGAAAATGGATGATTGTCCTGAAAAAAACAAAAACAAAAAACAAAACAAAAAAAGGAAGTTGGAGGAATTAACTTGCAATTTCCTAGAGCTTGTACTACCTAAGTTATAAGGGCATTGTGAGAAAATTGTTTTTTTTTAAACTTAAAGTACTATAGATATAAAATTTCTTTTTTGTATTATTTGAAATGTTTTGTATTGTTTGAAATGGGGTACAAATAATATGTACCCCATAATTTAACATGTAAGTATACTTATTATATATATTTTTCATACAAGAAAGTTTTTAAATATGTGGCTTGATACAGAATCCCTATCTTATAAGTCTTACATTGCTAAAGTATGAAGTTTATATTATTCAGAATGCAGTGTTGAAAACATTGAACAAAATCAATAAATAAAGCTATAGTTTGGTAGGGGCCATCAGAGCTTTTCCACAAAGTGCTAGTGGGACTTGACACCTTTCTTCAATGTCTCCACTTTCCTTCCAAACACCAAAGAGGTAAGTAAATAGGTGATGAGCTACTTTTCTCCCAGAATGGAACACTGATTAATTGCTAGGTGACAGACACAGTGAATAAGAGTGCTGGACCTAGGGTCAAGAGACCTAAGTTCAAATCTGCGTTCATATACTTACTAGATGTTACCCTGGGCAAGTCACTTAACCAGTGTCTGCTTCAATTTTCTCATCTATAAAATGAAGATACTAATAACACCTACCTCCCTGGATTTTGGGGGGGGATTAATAGTTTTGCAAACCTTAAAGTGTATTTATGTATATATTTTTGTATGTATGTATATATGTGTGTGTATATGCATGTGTATATGCATGTTTATACACACATAGATGTAGATATATACACATATATGTATATGTGTGTATGTGCACGCGTGTGTGTATATACACATATATGTGTATGCATATATAAAACATAACATTATACTAGGTATTATTATTATATCAATCTAAAATGTCATCACAGATGGGAAAAAGACATATGAAAGAATTTTAAAAACAGCTGGATTGTGGGGTAATGAGAACAGGGGAAATAAAGAGCAAATGGAAGCTGGAGCTGTGTTATTTATCCTGGGACATCTTTTCCTGACACTCTATCTTGATTGTGTACATGGCCTTTAATGAAATTGAGAAAGCAAACACATAGCTTAGCATGTACTTGTCTTACTGATCAAATAGTTCCATGAAGGAATTCCCCCGCAGCAATGAACTGCAAGTCAATCCACACAGGAAAAAAAATGTAACAAGAGGAAGACTTTCAGCATTGGAAAATATTGTGAGAACAAGTCTTCAAAAGTCCTGCTGGATTTACTAGTGAACAGCCTAGATAGAAAGGGAATAGAACTGTAATTGCCTAAAGAAGGCTTAAATGAGAGTTTCTTTAATACATTAATTGTATACCTATAGGATATTACCTAGGTGACTCCTTAAAAGAATAATATAGTGATCCCTGTTAAAGGTGTCATCATTTGGGGCACCTAAAGCAGACAGGTGGTTCTTATGCACAGAGTTGTAAAGTGATTTACTTGTGGTAAACTGAAGAGGAGAAATAGAAATATTTATCCCATTAGAAAAACATGAAAAATGTGATGATAAGCAAAGAGTGGAAACTGATGTGTACCCTGTGAAACTGGATTATCAGCTCATGGAATATTAAGTCAAAAGCAAAATACCCAGTATCAAAGAAAGGTGCAGCCGTCCCATTTCTAGGAATAGAGTCCAAGGATTACCATCTGAGTTCCAGGTTCCAGTGACAATGATGAAAAGAGAAAGTAGATTGGAGAACCAGACAGAGATCAAAGGAATTGAAAGATACTAAGCTCAAACATGATGGGATCATAGGAGCAAGAAGATCAGTGAGAGCAATAGTGTTTAGAAGAGATTTATTAAAGCTTTAAACCTCTGCCAAACAATATTATTATAGCACAAGCTCTGAGTTCATTTTTCCAACCTCTGCTCACACTGAATGGTTGGGTCCTCAGAGGATTGCTGTTTATTGCTCCCCTCAAGGTTCAAGAGGTAAACCTTAAAGACTGGAGTTAGTATTTCTAGTACTATTACTTTGAAGCCCCAATGTGCTATGTTTTCCCCTATATCAATTGACCAATTAAATCCCCATTATCAAATAGTCAATTAAAATCAACTAGTTTTTACCAAGGGATATTTGTTGAGAAGGTATAGAAAACCAAAGTATAATTCCCCACCACCACCCCACAACAACAGCAACAACAACAAACAAACAAATTAAAAAAAAAAACTAGAGGGTACAATCTCCCCTCTATATGCCCAATTAATTCAAATGTAAAGTGTTTTCTATAAAATAATACTCTCAAGGCAGCTAGGTGGCACAGTAGATAAAGCACCAGCTCTGGATTCAGGAGGACCTGAGTTCAAATCCAGCCTCAGACACTTGACATTTACTAGCTGTGTAACCCTGGGCAAGTCACTTAACCCTCATTGTCCCACCAAAAATAAAATAATAAAATAAAATAATACTCTCCACTCAGACCTAAACGGGGTACCTCTTGGACTGGTGAGTCCTTTACTTCCTTTGAAGAGTCCCTGTGAAGTTTATTTCTTTATGTTATATAGCCAGTCAATGATGTACTCCCTTGTTTAACTGGGCTGACTCCTTGGTCAGCTGCTTCTTAGTCTCCTCACCACATTCCTCAATGGATGCAGTTACTTCTGTTAGCAGATTCTATTATTGATTCTAGTTACTAAATAACTGAAAGCTCTTTCAACCTCTGGAAGCTCACAAGGTCATAACTCGGTCTATGCTATCTCCAATACTCATTCATCTAAGATTAGGAAGGAATAAATAAGAAACAAAAGAAACAGGCCCCATGCAATCATGGACACATGGCAGCCAGGTGGGAGAAAGGGCTCATTTCCCCAATACACACACACCCTCACTTGATCCTAGCAGAACCAACAGCTATTATCCTATGTCTTGCCTTTCTCTCTCTAAGCTAAACTAATTAACAAAGATATCTATATTTTCCTTTCATCTCAATCTTTTCTTCACTCCCCAAAGTTTGGCTTCAAATTCAACTCAACTGAGAATGTGGTCTTAAAAGTTATCCACAATCTCTTAATCACCTAATTTAATGACCTTTTCTCAAACTACATCTTCTTAAATATCTCTATAGCAATTAAGCCTGCTGTTGCTATTTTCTCTTCTATGGATCACTGGGGCATTAGCTCTCCTATCCATCCAATGATACCTTTTCAGTTTCCTTTACTAATTTGTCATCCATATCATGCTCACAAACTACGGGAATTTCCTGAGGCTCTGGCCTAGACTCTATTTTCTCTATAAACAATCTTAATTTTGGTGACTACATCAACTTCACAAAGATCAATTGTCATCTTCATTCAGATAACTTTCATATTTCTATCTATCTTTAATGTTTATCTGTCATCTATCTTTCATCTATTTATTTATCTGTCTGTCTGTCTATCTATCATCTATCAATCTATTCCTCATCTCCTGAGTGTCAATCTTATTTACCAAATGCCTATTGGACTTTTCAAACTGAAATACATATGTATGTGTACATGTATGTGTGTATATGTGTGTATACATGCATATATGTGTATACGTGCATGCATATATGTTTATAGGTATAATGTATATATGTGTGTACACACATATATACATGTACATACACATTCATATACATGCATACACATATACATATATGTGTGTATGTGTATTTGCATGTGTATGTGTATATGTGTATGTAAATGTGTATTGTATGTGTATGTGTATATGTATGTGTATATGCATATGTATATGTATATGCATATGTATATGTATATGCATATGTATATGTATATGTATATGTATATGTATATGTATATGTATATGTATATGTATATGTATATGTATATGTATATTGTGATGGGTAAAACTAAATCACCTTACCTGCCCCCAGTGTTGGGGAAGCTAGCTAGGATTTACTTATAAATTAGAAGCATCAGCAACAGTTTAGACATTAAGCATTTATTAAAGTATATTAGAGATTGGCAAAGAGACAACACATGTCTCTGAAAGAATAGAAAAGCCTAGCTAAGATCTACGTGGGAGAGAGAGAGAAAAAGCCACCTCCACCTAACAGATCACCCCACCAAGAGAAAGATCTTAAATCTCCTCGAGCAGAAGCTCCTTGTGGGACAGGAAGAGGGGAGGTCCTCACACACAGCTCCAAGCTAATTGGCTGGTAGCATTCAAGTCCACTGATTGGCATGACTTGAAGGAGGTTCTTGAATTGTGAGGTAACTTCCGGACGCTGACTTGACCCTAGAAAGGCCACCCCATGCTTTCTCAGCAGTCAGGGGGCCCTGGTAATAATATTCCCACATTATATGTATATGTATGTATATATGTGTATATGTGTGTATATATATGTATATGTATAGGTATATATGGGTATGTATATATGTGTGTATATACACATACATATCTCTATCTATCTATCTATCTATCTTGGCTCTGGAGGAGAAAATGAGGTTGGTGCCTTTGCGCAGCTTAAATCCACTTCAACCTGATGTCATGGTCCTCTTTGAGGAAATAACAAATAACAACAACAACAGCAATAATAATAATAATAATAATAATAATAATTTCCTATTAACCCAGGCCAGCTAGGTGGCACAGTGATAGAGCACTGGCCCTGGAGTCAGGAGGACCTAAGTTCAAATCTGGCCTCAGACACTTGACACTTATGAGCTGTGTGACCTTGGGCAAGTCACTTAACCCAATTGTCTCAAACATATGGGGTCATCTCCAGTGGTCTTGATCTATGTCTTGCCACTGGACCCAGATGGCTCTGGAGGGGAGAGTGAGGCTGGTGACTTTGCACAGCCTCCCTTACTTAAATACAATTCACTGCGAGTCATGCCATCACCTCCTGATGTCTTAGTCCTTTTCAAGAGCAAAGGACAAACAACCCTATTAACCCTAAATAGAGTTTGCTTGTGCACAGTTGTTTATACATAACTACCTCACTGGATTATGAGCTCATAGAGGGCAAACACCATATTTCCCCTTTCTCTGTATCCTCAGCACTTATCACGATACCTGGCCTGCAGTGGACAATTAATAAATGTTTATTGACTGACCAACCCATTCTTACCCACCTCATATAGCCAATCAATTGCCATTTCTTATCTCTTCTATTTCCACAGTACTTCTTACATATGTTTGCTCCTCTTGACTTAGGCAGCCACCACCTAGATGGAATGTGCTCCATCATTACCTCTGCCTTTGGGAAGCCATAGTTTCCTTCAGCATTCACCTTAAGTGTAACATTCTCATGAATATTTTGCTGGTCTCTTCCCTTCTCCCCAAACTACTTCTAGTAACTCATATTCCTTCATTTCATATTATGGATATATTTATTTGTATGTGTACATGTATATCCCTCATTAAAATGCAAATTCCTTAATGGCAAGCGCTGTTTCATTTTGACTTTTTGGTTTCCAATTGCTTAGCAAGGTGGCAGGAATTTAGAACTATTATTAAGTACTTATGGATTGATTATTTTATTTCTTTACTAATGCTTTGCCAAATGCTTCCCCCACCCCCTACCTCCATGTTGCTGCTGTTGTTCAGTTATTTTCAGTCATGTCTATACTTTGTGACTCCATTTCGTGCTTTCTTGGAAAGATACTGTAGTGGTTTACCATTTCCTTCTCCAGCTCATTTTACAGATGAGGAAACTGAAGCACACAGCATTAAGTGACTTGCCCAGGGTCATACAGCTAGTAAGTATCTGAGGACAGATTTAAATTCAGGAATCTGTCAAGATAATGGAATGTGATAGGTGAGATTTAGCAGATACTCAGGAGCTCACCTGGAGATTAATTTAAACTGATTGAATTGGATAAGGGGACTGACTGCTGAATGGATTACTGGCTGACTTCTAATTAAGCACATCTGGCTGGTACTTAAGGGTACTTAATGAATTTGAATGACACTAGCCAATCAGCTTGAAGAACCTCCCATTTCTGGGAAGGGAAGATCAAGCAGGAAGGGGACGCTGGGGACTGGCTCCTGCCTTTTTGGCTGCGATTGAGATCTGTGTGGTAGCAGAGGACTTCAGAAGTGGGAGCTAGGGAAGATTACGATTGCCAGGTTATAGGAAATCTGTTCTCAATCTTTCTCTTTCTTTTACTATCTTTCAATAAACCCTTAAAAAACCTAAACTCGTTTATCAGTAATTTTAGTCAGTTTCCTCCCAAAACTGGGGGGACAGATTCAAACCCACATTTAGAATTTTAAATTACACAGAAAGATGAATCTCTCTGACTTCAAGCCCAGAACTCTATACACTGTGCCACATAGTTGTCCTCCCTATCTCCATGCTTTTCTTCCTTCCTTCCTTCCTTCCTTCCTTCCTTCCTTCCTTCCTTCCTTCCTTCCTTCCTTCCTTCCTTCCTTCCTTCCTTCCTTCCTTCCTTCCTTCCTTCCTTCCTTCCTTCCTTTCTTCCTTTCTTCCTTCCTTCCTTCCTTCCTTCCTTTCTTTCTTCCTTTCTTTCTTTCTTTCTTTCTTTCTTTCTTTCTTTCTTTCTTTCTTTCTTTCTTTCTTTCTTTCTTTCTTTCTTTCTTTCTTTCTTTCTTTCTTTCTTTCTTTCTTTCTTTCTTTCTTTCTTTCTTTCTTATCTCTTAGCTTTTTCCAAATCCAGCAAATATTCTGAAATGCCCCATTGTGGACTTTAATCTTTTGACCTTTTTTATAAATGTATTTCAAAAAAGCTTTTGGTTCAAGTCAGCAGCTGCAACAATGTCACTCTTGGGGTCTAGTACCCTCTCTTGGGCTACACTGCTTAACTGGCACTCACAGGTTCCTCCTAACCACCCAGAAACATTCAAGGTACTTAATGGGTCCAAACTCCTAACACTACAACTCACATTTGCCCATCCATACAGTCAACCAGTAGACAAAATTAGCTAAAAGCAAAGCCAGATGGGTCATCCATTGGTTGATGTTGGACTTGTAGTCAGGATGCCCTGAGTTCAAATACTGCTTCAGATGATTTTGAGCTGTGTGATGCTAAGCAACTCACAACCTCTGTCAGACTCAATTTTCTTAACTCTAAAATGTAGATACTAATAGCACTTGCCTCACATGGGGTTTTGTGAGGATCAAATGAGGTGCCATAAGTAAAGTGCTTGGCAAACGTCAAAGTACTAATTAAATGCTAACTATTATTATTGCTGTTGTTGTTATTATTATTTTATTTTGCAGGGCAATGAGGGTTAAGTGACTTGCTCAGGGTCACACAACTAGTAAGTGTCAAGTGTCTGGGGCTGCATTTGAACTCAGATCCTCCTGAATCCAGGGCCAGTGCTTTATCCACTGGGACACCTAGCTGCCTCCAATACTAGCTATTATTATTGGCAAATGAATTTATTGAGAGGTATTATTAAAACAACAACAACATAAAGAAAAAAAAATTCCTACCATATACCTAGGGAGTATTCTCCTACAACTATACAGTAGGGAGAGTGGGCACATATATTGAGTCATACTTGCGAAGCACACACTTAGAGACCACATGAAGGCAAAGAGATTCACAAATGGAGAAATTATAGGGAGCTGATATCCCTTCTCTTCTCATGGAGTCATCCAGATTGGCAGTTCCCTCAGCCAGGTTCCCTGGGCCTGTTATTCTCCACAGCTCATATCCAGATGGCCATTGTTGACTTCACTTCTTTGCTGCCAGAGGTCCTACTCTTCAGAGCCACCTCTTGATTCCACTGTGATCACTCTCTTTTGGGTTCAGGGCAAGTAGTTCCACTGTAAAATTTCATGGCTGATTGGCTGAGAGGAGAGAGAAATCTCTTCCCCTGCTTCCAAACCTTTGTGTTTGGGGGGGAGGGGAATGATTACTCATTAATTAATTAATCTATTTATTTATTCACTCACTTATTCATTCATTCATTTGTGCATCTATTTATTTATTTATTCATGTGTTTATTTATTTATTCATCCATTCACTTGTTTGTTCATTCATTCATTTATTCATCCATTCATTTTTTTCATTCATTCATTCATTCATTCATCTATTCATTCATTCATTTATCTATCTACTTGTTTATTTATTTGTTCATTCATTTACTTATTTATTTGTTTGTTTTTTGGGACAATGAGGGTTAAGCGACTTGCCCAAGGTCACACAACTAATGTGTGTCAAATGCCTGAGGCAGGATTTGAATTAAGGTCTTCCTGAATCCAGGGCCAGTGCTTTATCCAATGCAATACCTAGCTGCTCCCTAGAATGATTACTTCTTAAATGTTAGACTAATTTTTATATTGGTTTTCCTTTTACACTCCAAGAAGTCACACTCCTCCAAGCTGTCTCCTGTCTTTACTAACTCCCTAGAGTATATATACTGTTTTTTAATAGGACAGCAGAAGGATGGTTGACCCATCAGCCACTGGATGGCCAGCCACTCTCCAATTCCATCAAAATTTAGTGAAGAACTCCTTCACATCTTATAAAGGGCCAATTAGACATAGGCATTCCTTTAATTTTGTTAAATATCTAACAATCTAATTTTGTCTGTAACCTTCCCCTTACTTTCATTAGCATTTGGGATCAGGGAGCAAATTACTATAAAAGTGTTGTCCCAATCAACTCCCCCTACCTTGCCCCAACAAAAGAGCAATCAAACATATCTTGATATCTAATTAGTTCTAAATCTTTTCATATCAAATGTGAAAGAATGAATAGAGGTTTAATAATCATAACTCAGTTTTGTATCACTTTAAAATTTGTAACTCTGCATTCTGTAAAGCAGGCTATGTAATATTACCTTCCTTCAACAGGTAAGGGCAGTGAGCCTCTGCTGACTTGCCTATAATGATATAGCTAGTGTCTGAGACAGGATTTGCTTACAAGTCACCCAATGCTAACCAAAGTCAGTGCTCTAGCCATTATCACACACTACCTCCAGGAAAAATAATACATTTTCCTAACATACCTCTCTTCAAAAATTTTATTTCTCTAAGACCTTGCTATATTGAAATTCATTTGATTCCCTGTCATTCTGCCTATCAAGAATAATGTGATATTTTTAAAATGATAGCTTATGTTGAATTATTCTACATTTTTAGATATTCTTAAATTGTCACACAATTAAGGTAGGGAATCACTGGATAGATGGACTCTCATTTATGGGCTATTTTGCATTTTTCTAGAACCATGTGCTAAAAAATTCAGTTTTTCCTTTGCTGTTTTTCTTTACCTTTATGTGGCCCAATAAAACCTCATTAATAGAACTGCTTAACCTAATTAAAGACCTAATCTCCCAATTATGTTAGCATAATTTCTATTTTTATAACCAAGATCACAAAAGCAAGTTAATCCTACCTTCCCTATTTCTATTGATGGTACCACCATCCTTCTACTGACCTATATTTCTAATCATCCTCTCCCGAATTTTGTCAGGTTTACCCAACAATATATTTCGCATCTTTCTCCATCTCTCCACTTCCACAGCCACCAACTATAATACCTCAGTCCTTCCTCACATCTCATCTTGACTATTTGGCCTCTTAATTGGTCTCTCTGAATCCAGGCCCTGCCCTCTCCAGTTCATCCTTGACACAGCTGCCAAATTGATGTTCATAAAGTATAGGTCTGAGCATGTCACAGCCCTGTTTAAGATATTCTGTTGGCTCTTTCATGCCACTATGATAAAGTACAAACTCCTCTGTTTGGCATTTAAAGCCCTTCAAAATCTGGCTCCAGCCTACCTTTACAAGTTTATTGTTCTTTTCTCCCCTTCATGCCCTCTGACTTTCAATCAATCTGACCTACTTGTCACACATGATATTCCATCTTTGATTTCTGTGCCTTTGCATGCCTCACTTATCCCTCCTGGTTTCTCTGACCTCTTTTAAAACTCATATCAAATCCTACCTTCTATGAGATGCTTTTATGCCTCACTCTCACTCCCTATTCTATTCCCTTTGTGATTACTTTCCATTTAAACTACATATATCTTATATGGACATAGCTCTTTGAATGCTTTCTCATTAGAATGTGAACTCTTTGATAGCAGTGTCTTTGTTTGTTTGTTTAGTTTAGTTTAGTTTAGATTAGTTTTGTTTTCTAATGTGTCACCAGAGCCTAAGGAGAGCTTAATCAAAGCTTGTTGACTGAGTGACTCAACTTTACACAGATTCCCCTTCTGCCTCCCCTCTCCCATGTCTGGAAAGTTCTCCATCTTATAGATTCCTTTGGAGGCTGAAATGCCTCCATGATGTCCCCTGTTATTAGCATCTTTTCCACAACCTATACCTCAAAAACTACTTGTGATTTACTTGGCATATTTTTGTGTTTCTTTACCTCTATTCCTGTTACTTCTCCCATTAGGAGAATGACATGAACTATTTCCTTTTTTTCTTTGTATTCTCATCATCTTACATAATACCTTATATGAAATAAGTCCTTACTGAATTCTTGATAAATGAATTAGTTAATTAGTAAAGATTTAAACTCAAATGTTACCTCTACCTTAAATCCAAAATTATTGTTTTTCTTCTAATTTCATATAGCATGATTCTATTTTTCTTTACAATTACTCATATATGTTGCACTTCTCTACTGGAGTGTAATCTCCATGACAGCAACAACCAGTGTTATTTATCTTTACAGAGTCCCTCCTCCCATCCCTGGTGGCCAACATAGTGCTCTGAACTTAGCAAATCATTATACTTTTCATTTTTTTAAATTGAATTTATACTCCTGCAAAAATACAGATATAAGAACACATATATATTTCATTGACATTGGGAACTCCCAGATGAGGAAACTTCCTCTACCAATGCAGGTCATCACTTTCTCTGTGCCTTAGAGCCTTAGAAAGTTGCCTAGAACACAGACCAATTAAGTCACTTGCTCATCCTGATGTATGTCCCATAAGTTACAGAGATGGTATTTGAACCCAGGTCTTACTGGCTTCAGTGTCAGGGCTCTATCCACTATCTACACTGCCCTTAACCCTGCTCTGACATTATTTTAGCTCTCATTCACATTACAGGTGTAAACAAGGAAAAAATACCTTTAATTGAGTAATTGATGTTGAATTCCCATATGGCATTTCATTTCCTATGTGGTCACAAGGTGGAATTTGAGAAACCAGGGAATGGGGTAATATATAGTCTTATCCTTGAATATATAATACCAAGATTCTTCTTAGTGGAGAAACATTGTTAAATCAAATGGTTAAAAAAAGAAAGAAAGAAAATGACTATCAGCATCAATGAAACTAACAATTTGCATGAAATTTGTTTCTGTACTGGTGAGATCTCCATTTGGAACGATCTTCTAGAATGCATATTCATAGCAACCTCTTTCCAAAATTACTTAATTATGCATAAGGTCACCATATGGCCAAATTTTCCCAGGATAGCTCAAATAGACAGGTTTTATGGGAAATGTCCTCAGCAGGACAGGCTCCATTCTGGTCCATTTATAGACCAACTGAGAAGATTTTAAAAACTATATTAGTAATATTGTAATTCACAAAATAATTTATCCTGTTTAACACTATGTCAGTGGCTTATTTATACCTCGACCCCTGTCCTGAAAAAAAGAGCAGCCTCAGGAAAACACATCTTCCAACCTCATGAGTTCCCAGTAACTTAGAATATGGGAAATAAGAATTTATGGTTAATTCATAGTGAAGGAAAACATATTAGGAAAATATCTTAGTACTCTTCCTTCTCCCAGCTTAGCCATGGGACTCATTCTGGATCTGTGAAATAAGTAAAATAGTTGAATTTCCTTTTCTTCTTCTATTTGCTATGCCAGACCCTGGTCCTGGCCTCTGTCCTAGAACTGCCTACAAATGAAGCTGTTTGATGAACTTTACTGCTCTTGGAAGAAAGAAATCTAAAAAATTTCTATCAGATGATAAACAGTAAAATGATGACTTAGACTCATTGATTCATTTACCAAGCATTTCTTCACTGCCTAATGTATATGAGATAATAGAGATGGAAAGACAAAAATGAAATAGCCTTTATCCTCAAAGAACTTTCACTCAATGGGTGGAAATCAGCATGAACACAAATATGCAAACACAAAACTTAAAGTAATCCCCATGGTAGGAGAGGATGCTGAAGATGAGAATGAACCTCATAGCAGGGGTAAAACGTGTTAGTTGAGTTTTGAAGGTAATAAGGTAAAGTGTTTTTTCTATTATATTAAAAACCAATTATTGGGGCAGCTAGGTGGCACAGTGGATAGAGCACCGGCCCTGAAGTCAGAAGGACCTTAGTTCAAATCCGGCCTGAGACACTTAACACTTACTAAGCTGTGTGACCCTGGGCGAGTCCCTTAATCCCAATTGCCTCACCAAAAAAAAAATTATTAAATTAAGGCTTTTTCATTTTATTTCCTCATTCAGGGACCAGCCCCTGTTGGTCAGTCAGTCAGTCTCTGAAAGTCAAAGCTGATATGAGATTACCCAAACCCTAGATATTAGGCAGGATCTTACTCAACTAGGAGACTTTACTTGGGTTTAGAGTGTAAACACAATCTATTCTAGATAAATTAAAGCCCCAAAGCATTAAGTCCATATCCTTGGACCCCTCCATTAAAGTCTAGGGTAACTCACTTCATAAAGGAGAAAACCAACAAGAGAGCTCTGGGTAGAGATGGATTCCTTTGTCTAGATTGCTGGAGGAAGCTGAGTCTCATGATCAAGCCATTCTAGCAGGAGAAGCTGAAGATTTTTAGCACACCTCCTCATTACTATGTCTATGCCCTCATTAACTGTTCACCAATTAGAGGTGATTTTCATCTGTTGGGTCACGCCCTTTCCTAAAAGTATATTAAGGCATCCAGTATCTCCATTAGAGGTCTTTGGTTACCTAGAGAAACCATTGACCATCATTTTTTTACTAGCTAGCCTAATTAATAAATTTATAATAATAATAATAATTATTATTAATTACCCAGAAACTGTCTCAGAATTTTCATTTATCACAAAGTACGATAAGGATCCTCTGAGACAGATGAGAGGAGAGAGTATGTTCCAGTTGTGGAAGGGAGCCTGTACAGAAACAGGAAGTTGGGATACTGTATATAGAGAACAGCAGGCAGGACAGTTTGACTGTGTATATGTGTTTGTTTGTATGTATGTATGTATGTATGTATGTATGTATGTATGTATGTATGTACGTATGTATGTATGTACATGTGTCTGTATGGCATAGAGCATTAAAAAATGAATTGGCCTCAAAGTCAAGAAGACCTATGTTCAGGTGCTGCCTTGATCACAGATGGGCTATCTGTCCCTTAACTGCCTGGGGTCCCAAAGCAACTCTAAGACTATTGGTTCAGAGATAATAGCAATATTCATTGACAGAAAAGGTATTCCCTAAAACACAAATAAAATCAGATTTGAGACCAAACACAATTTTTAAAATAATAATTTATTTTTTCCAATTACATTTAAAGATAAATTTTAACATTCAGTTTTAAAAATTTTTCGAATACCAAATATTTTTTCTTCACTCCATCCTCTCACCCTGACCTAAAAAGGTAAGGATTTAAAATAGGTTATATATGTGCACTATGTAAAACATATTTCCATATTAGTCATGTTGTGAAAGAAGAAACAGAACAAAAGGGAAACAAACCACCACAAAGATAAAGAAAGAGGAAATGGTATGTTTCAATCTGCATTCAGTCTCCATCAGTTCTTTCTCTAGAGGTGTAGAGCATTTTCCATCATGAGTCTTTTGGAATTGTCTTGGATCATTGTATCATTGAGAAGAGCTAAGTTATTCATAGCTGATCATCACACAACATTGTGCCAAACACAACACGTAAAAAAGAAAAGAAAAGAAAGATAGAAATATACCCACTCACTATATTTGCTTGCTATTCTAAGGTCATTGCATCCATACTTTAAGGCTCCCTTTAAAGGATTTGCACAGGAACACATGAATTAAAAGTAGAGAAGGAAACACCTGTGAGACTTTAATATGATGATTTTTCTGTGCACAGTCTGAACAATTCCAAGTTGCCATACACTCCATTAATTAACCAAGTCTACATACCTATAATTTAATTTACTGAAAGAATTCACAGGAGGGATGGGAAAGCGGGTTCCCCAGCTTCCCATAAATGTAATTGACATAATGAGCAGCTTTTTTCTCTTGTGCTTCACAATGCCTTACAGTAATACCTGCTTCTCATGATATCAAACTCTCTTTGAATTTCAGAGACGAATGACTTTCTAAGAGTAATTCAGCTCAGTGTAAATCAGCATCACATGACATCAGAAACTTAGAGAAAGAGAAGAAAAAAGGAAACTTCTGTGAACCTGATGGGTGGAAAATGGCAAGAATAAAAAAATATTTCTTCACATCAATAAATATCACATATTTGCCTCCTGCTATAGGTATTCTCCATTAGATTAGCAGAATTTGAAATGATAAATTTGCATATTAATTTCTTATCACAGAAAAATGAGGCAGGAGAAAACACCTTAGGTTGAAATATAGAAACCATAGTTTCATGTAATATACTCTGATGATGACTTAAACTTGCTATGACTAAGCATAAAGAGGGTTTAATTTAGTAATAAATAAATAAACATGAACTGACTTTAACTTTTTTACTTTGAAATTGAAAGTAAAGTGACTGTAATTTAACAGGGAAAGGAAATCTCACATCTTTTGGATAGACTTGACATCTCTCTTTTTTCAAAATTTCTGGGAAAACATTTTAGAAACCTCATCCACTTTCTATTTCATTAGTGTGTGTGTTGTTGTTTTTTGGTAGACTTTTTTCCCCACAATCTCCCCACCTTCCCCAAGCCCCACTATACAGGTAATCTTGTTCTCCTTCTGTCAGCATCCTGAGCTTCATTGTTCAGAAACATAAATAAAAATAACAAGTTGCATGAAATATTTATAAAAGCAGCATGCAATGCAGAATATGCTTAGAGCTGGCCTTTTAAGTCTTTAATACCTGTCATGGAAAACAATATTATGCCTTAAGAATTCATTTTATACCTAAGCTAAAGAAATTCTAGCACCTACTAATAGATTCTGAACATTTACTAGTGAAGGAAAGACATTACATGGCAAGTTGCTACCAGTGTTAAGCACATAATAATTTTGTTGCTGCTTCTATTCATAAAATAAAAAATTGAGCACTGAACAAGTATTCATTGAATTGAACATATATAGCACTTATTTTCACGCAACTTTAAATGTAATATTAATTTTAGATTTTTATAGTCATTCAGTAAATATTTATTAAATGCCTTCCTACTTTATAGGAGATACTATGCTGGGCACTATCATTGTTGTTGTTTGTCCTTCATTCTCAAAGAGGACCATGACGTCACCTTGATGTCATGACTTACACTTAACTGAATTTAAGTGAGGAAGGGCTGTTCAAGGTCACTAACCTCACTCTCTCCTCCACAGCCATCTGGGTCCAGTGGCAAAATATACATCAGGACAACTAGAAATGATCCCAGATGTTTAAAACAATTGGAATTAAGTGACTTGCCCAGGGTCACACAGCTAGTAAGTGTCTGAAGCAACATTTGAACTCAGGTCCTCCCAACTTCAAGGCCAGTGCTTTATCCACTGTGTCACCTAGTAGCCATATATAGCTGGGCACTATAGAGAATAAAAGGGTAAGAAATACTAACTTGCCCTCAAAAAGATTAAAATCCAGCAGGAGATATTAGGCACATATATGACATTGAACTTTAAAAAATTCTAAGAGCCACATAAATGTTTTTTAAAATAATATATAGGGCTATCTAGGTGGCACAGTGGATAGAGCACCAGCCCTGGATTCAGGAGGACCTGAGTTCAAATCTGGCCTCAGACACTAAACACTTACTAGCTGTGTGACCCTGGGCAAGTCACTTAACCCCAATTGCCTCACCAAAAAAAAAAAAAAAAGAGTTGTAAAAAAAATAACATATAGTAATATCTATGATTTACATAGCATTTTAAGGTTTGTAAGACACTTTACAAATATTATCTCAAATGATCCACAACTACAGAAGGTAGGTGCAAATAAATTGTAAATGGAGGTTAAGTGACTTGTCCAGGGTTGCATGTCAGCTAGTCTGAGGCTGATTTTGAACTTAAATTTTCCAGATTCAGCCTTCTATCTACTCACCACCATCACTGTCATCATCACCTTCACATCTTGTTCTTATAATCATTGTTATTATTAACTCAATAGAGTATAGAAAATGAGAAATACAAAATAAGTGCTATGAGTTTCAAAGGATGGAGTAATTACCCCTGAAGTGGAAACTCATGGAAGACATCATGGAACAGAGTGCAACCGAGCATCCCTGCTCTTCCACCCTTTCTCATTTAGCTCCTCTTTCTGCCAAACTGGAAATAGAAAAGGTCACTGTACACTGTGTGTATGTGGAGTCAGATTCGATGCTCTTTCCATGAAGACCCCAGCAAGCAGTCAGACTTGCCCAGGTGTTCCTGAGACTGAGGAGAGAGTACTTATAGAATGTCTGAGATAGAGTCTAGAAATGAGAAGGGACTCCTTAAGAAAAAGAAACTCCTAATATCTCCATCAATCTCTACTTCCTAGGCATAGCCTTTCTCTGGAAGTCTAAGCAGAACTGATGTTAGTGCTTCTTGAGAGGAATGCTTTAATGCCTGGGAGGTACTCAGATTGGGGTGGGGGTCCCTCAGATGGGAACATGTCTTATATATATATATATTTGTAATTAGTTTTTGGCATTTTATCTTGATCATTAGAATGTGAGCTCCTTGAGAGTAGGGACTATTTTGTTTCTTTGGTTGGGTTTGGTCACTCTTTGTATCCCCAGAATTTAGAGTAGTGTCTAGAATATAGGACACACACACACACACACACACACACACACACACACACACTTCTTCTTGACTTGACCTTACTTGGCTCCAGAAAGCAGAACCAGGGTCAATGTGTAGACTTTTTATCTCAGGGTCAATGCAAATTTCTCACCAATTAGAGCTGCCTAGAAGTAATATGTCATGGGAGGTAATGGGTCTCCCCCTCACTGGCTATCTTTGAGCAAAGGCTGGATGGCCATTTATAACATTTTATGGAAATTGTTTTTAAAACTCTAGGCTTGACTATATGGATTCTAAAGTCCTTCCAACTTTGGTAGTCTATTGAAAATTACCTGCCCAGAGGTAACTAAGTTGCCTAGTCAATAGAATATTTGGCCTGGAGTCAGGAAGATCTGGGTTCATATATGGAATCAGATACATATTAGCTGTGGGACCCCGAACAAATCACTTTGCCTCAGTTTCTTCAACTATAAAATGGGCATAATAATTACACCTACCTTGCAGGGTTGTTTTGAAAATAAAATGAGATAATTTTCATAAAGTACTTAGCAGAGTTCCCAGCACATAGTATGTACCCTATAAATGTTATCTATCATGATGCAGATGATAGTGGTGGTAGTTGTTATTGTTCTTATTATGTTATTTAACCACTGCCTGCCTCAGTTTCCTCAATTGAAAAACATAAATAATAATAGTATATACTTCCCAGAATTGTCGTAAGGAAAAAATGATACAACATTTGTAAAGCACTTAAGTCAGTGCCTGGCACAATGTCGGCATTTGATGTTTATTTTCTTCCTTCTTGCCTAGAGTATGGTCGTTAATACTGAATAAAATATTTTAGGAAGGATATAAATAAACTAGAACTCCTCTAGAAGAGAATGATTAGAATAGTGAGAGGCCTGAAGGTCATATAATAATAGGATTTATCGTAGAAGCTAAGGACATTGACCTTGGAGGGGAAAAAAAGTGAGCAGAGAACATAACTGTCTTAAAATATCTGAAAGATTATCAGATATCAGCTATATCAGAAAGGGTTTTAAGGTTGTTTTGTCTTCTTGCTTGGAGTCAAAACTAGAAATAATCAATAAAAGTTTCAGAGGGGTAGATTAATGTTCTGATGTGAAGGAAAATATCCTAAGGAGCTCTCTCAAAACAGAATGGGTTTTGTGGGCCTGGTATATTTTTCTATCATTCCTCAATGATTAGTCTCTTAGGAGACTCAGACTCAGTTTCTTCATCTACATCAAGGGTTTATTATAATAAAACCTACTTCAGAGGTTTGTTGTGAGAATTAAATGGGATTACCATATGTAAAGTGCTTCATAATTTTTAAAGTGTTATATAAATGCTAGCTATTATATCATGACCCCTTCTTAAGAATCTTGTACAGGAGATTTCTACTCAAGCATCATTTGGATAAGATGACCTCTTAAGTCTCCTCCAACTCTAATTCTATTATAAAGATTTATGCACTCCAGAGAGAGAACTGAGGAACTCTAAGTACAGATTGAAACATGTATTTTTCACTTTCTTTATTTTTCTTGCTTTTTAAAAGAACATGGCTAATATGGAAATATGTTTTACATGACTTCACATTTATAATTTACATCACAGTACTTGCCTTCTCACTGGGTGGAGGAGGGACTATAAGAAAGGAGAAAATTTGGAATAAAAACCTTTCTTTAAAATGAATGTTAAAAATAAATAAACAAAAATTTAAGCATGCCCCAAAAGGTATGGAACTACTGTCAGGCATGGGAGGGATTAGTAGGAAATTATATATAATGAGCAAGGTGGGATTTGAAATAAAACCCTTTAGGATTAAGCAGAAAGGTTGAGAATTTATGCAAAAATCAATTGAGAGCCTTGTAGGTCTCTGAACAAGGAAATAACATGAAGAAAATATTGTATCAGGATAATTGGTCTAGTAGTGTATGTCTGAAAGGCACACTAGGAGAGGCTATGAGACCAACTATCAGTCAATGGCAGTAATAGAAGTGTTGGTGATGACTAAGGAGGTAACATTGGGAAATGGGAAGGAAAGGACAAACTGGAGAAACATTTTCTAAGGACTACTTGACAGAATTGCATGGTCTTTTTTATGAAAGAGGAAAATGGCCAGGAAAGACCAAAATTAAGTCTGAAAGAGAATAGCCAGCAATAAAAGATATGAGAAAGCTGAAAGAGGAATTTTTTTTTTAATTTTTTGGTTTTTTTGAGACAGTAAGGAAGGTGGTAAAATGATTTGTTCAGTTTGAAGCACATTAAGTATGAGGTAACAATAACAATCAACATTTAAAAAGGTCCTGAAGGTTCTCAAAATACCTTCTGTGTGTATGTATGTATGTGTATGTATGTGTATATAATTTTATCTGAACCCTGCAGCAACCCTGTAAAATAGATATTAGTATTAATGCCATTTTAACAGATGAAATTCAGAGACACAGAGACTTTTAATACCTTATTCATAATCACCGAGCTACTAAGTACCAAAGGTAAAATTTGAACCCAAGTCTTCTTGATTCCAGAGTCTGGTCACTGTGATATCCTGTTTCTCAGCAGATAGGTCTCCTGGCAGACAGCAATATGGGACTACAGTAGTTGAATGATGATAAATATTTAATAAACAACACTCCACAAACCACAACACAGTCATAAATTTAATCTACATTATTAACATTTATTTTCTTTATCACTTTCTTAAGTTTAGAGATAATCAGCAAAACAATAAATCAAGATTTGCACATTTTCCAACTTTCTAGTAGGAGCTGGCTCTAGCACACCCTTGGCCTGGAATTAGGTTGAGAAGTTTGAGTGGAGATGAGATTCACAAGTAATCAACAAAAGTAATAATTTCTCCATTAGCTTTTATAATGTACATCAGGAAGAAATAGAATGAGTGTTTAAATTCAGACTGAATAAAGGAATATTTTATAGGAAAATAAAATAGTGCAGTATAATTTCTCTACAAATTCTCAATACCATATTAATCTAATTATGTATAAAAATTACTTAACCAGGTATGTGATGTGCTCTTTAATAGCAAAACAATTATAATATAAAAATACAAAGATGAATGAATGGATGGATTATGGTTTGCTATAATAAAAATATATCTTTGTCTCCCCAAAATGAAATGCTTCTACTTCCTCTACAAAGTGAATTTAGTAAACTAGGATAATACTATGAATTAAATGCATGTATGGGAGTACATTTATATGCATACATATATATATATATATATATGTGCATACATAGATATATTTATTTCCCACTCATCTCAAGCTTTATATTTTTTCCAAAGACTGCTCCCTTGCCTCCTTATGCGCTGATGTAATTTATGTAGTTTAAATCAACTCTTAACTATAACTGGGAGATAAAATCCCCAATCCACATCTAATTGTTGAAGCTTACATTATTACACTTATAGCAGAGAGATATAAATTTGGCTCAAAAAATCTATGACAAAAGAGTTTTTTAAAAATGTGAGGAAGTGTGGAACCCAAGTTAACTTTGATTTAAAACATATGTTTAATAGAGGCAGTAGTCTGTGGAAAACGTCCAATTCCCCTTTACCAGAACAACACAACCATACTAAAAAAGAGGGAAAAATACTTTGTTATTTAATCATTTCAGTTGTTTCTGACTCAGCATGAACCCATTTAGAGTTTTCTTGGCAAAGATACTGGTGTGATTTGCCATTTCCTTCTCTGACCCATTTTATAGATGAGGAAACAGGCAAACTGGGTGAAGTGACTTGCCCAGGGTTACAAAACTAGTAAGTATCTGAGACCAGATTTGAACTCATGAAGATGTCTTCCTGATTCCAAGCCCAGTGCTCTCTATCCACTGCATCACCTACCTGCCTGAAAATATTATAGTTAGGCCATAGTACATGGTATTTTTGAAAGTTTGGAAAGCAGCAAGCTAGTGACTGGGATCAATTCTTCAAGTCTAGCAACTTGTGGTTTATTTAGAACATTTAAAGTTTTACCTTTTTCTCTGTTTCAAGGAAAGCATTATTGTCATTAAAGATAGAGATAGAAAAAATATCTATCTTGAGATGTCCAAAAATAAAAACAGCCAATTTAAAAAATAAATAGTGTGTTCAATTTTATAATTGACAGTTTTGTTTTTTGCTTGGGCATAAAATAGCCACAAACTAGTAAATTAGGTTGTGTTTATAAATGGGGCTTAATTTAAATGTAGACCAAGTAAGTAGTGACTTACATGGTATGGCTTCCTAATCAATTAATAAACAGTTTTAAGCACCTACATGTCACTTACTGTGCTAAATACTAGGGATACAAAAAGAGGCAAAAAACCGTCCTTGTCCTCAAGAAGCTTACAATCTAATACGAGACAAAACACTTAACTAGTATATACAAATCAAGCTATATACAGGATAAATAGGAATTAAATAACAGAGGAAAAGCCCTGGAATTAAGAGGGTTTGGGGAATACCTCCTGTAGAAGGGAGGTTTTCTGGCAACTCCTGGTCTGCTGTGATATCTGAAGTTTGCCATTAAGGTCTTATTTATTTGGTTTAAAGTAATGGTGATTTTCAAAAGTTTTATTAGAGTGTAATCAATCAAAAGTATTTTTAATCACCTACTATATGACAGTTGCTTTCTTAAATATTAGGAAAACAAAGAGAAAAAAGAAAAAATAGGGCATTTGCTATGAGGAGAAAGGCAAGAAAAGATTAAAGATGGTGAGAGGGGCAGACTGCAGGAGCAATTTGCCAGAAAAGATGGGAGGAAATGGTATAAAGGGTTACAAATAGAAGTATCAACCTAGATGAAGAGGACTATCTTTCTATCAGATACTGATAGAAAGGAAAAGACAATGGAGATGATGTCAAGAGATTTCAATGTTTTGAGTAAGGGAGAAGAAAGAGCTCTTGGCACATGCTCTCTATTTTCTCAAGAATATGTGAGATGAAGTCCTCTACCCAGAAGGAAGCAGGATAGAATAGTGTAGAAGTCTTGTACAAAAAAAGAGTAGGTTTGGAATATTCATGGTGGGGAATGTCAAAGAGACTTAATAAGGGAAAGTGAAAGGATTTGCTTTTGAGGACCAAATCAACATTGTCATATGTGTGTGAGTAGGAACAGAGAATCAAAAAGTGAGGACAATCATGGTTTGAAATTTGGTGAAGCATAATCTACAATGAAGTGAGAGTGCAAGAGATTCTAAAATTGAACTATGTAACTCTAGAGTCCAGATTAAGAAGTAATCGATAATCAAAATACAATAAGGGTGATGGCCTAGGAGAGTGTTGAAGAATGGCAATACTACTGGTCACAAGAGGATGAATAATCACAGATTTAGGAACAACAGGTCACAGAAAAATATGGAAGGAAAGAATAATTGCAGAGTTTTTGATGACAGAATTAGATGGAATTAGAATACTTGTGGCTGATTGTGAAATAAGTGTATAGACTCTCTTGATGTTTCTAAAACACAAAAATACATCTCCCACCTCCATGCCTTTGCATCAGCTGCCTCTCACACTTACATTGCACTCTCTCTTCACCTCTGCTTCTTAGAATGATTCTTTCAAAGCTCTGCTTAAATCCAGCTTCCTAAACGAGACCTCTCATGGTCCCCTCCACACCCCATACACACACCCCACCTCCTAGTTCCTCTCCATAAAATTTACTTTGCATTTCTTTTGTGTATACATATATTGTACATATTGCATTGAATCCCTCTGCATAATATAAGCTCCTAGAGGGAGGGATTATTTCCTTCTTTGTACTTATATCCATAGGACCTAGCACAGTGTCAAACACACAGTGAGCACTTCAGAAATGCTTGTGGCTTGGCTAAATGAATGATCTTCCCTTAAGTGGACAACATGGGTTGAAAATATTTGTCATGGGAATTGAGGATATTGATGAATTAAGAATGAAGTATAAGCATGTATAAAGCATGGGCCAGGGATGCAAGAATATCTGACCCATGAACTATGCACATCTGTGAAATTTGAAAGAACATAATCATACATATTAAAGTCTTCCTATATAAGAGTAAGAGTTGAGATGGAGAGGATGACTTAGATCCTAGTAACCAATCTCGGAGATAGGAAGGAGAATGAACCCCAGGCCCATAAAATAACTACAACCCAGATCTGGATTAACCCCTAGATTATGAATGAAAGGATTAACACTTTAGGAAGAATGGAAGCTGCAAAGAGTCAAAGTTAGACTTAATGTAAGAAAAAGAACTTCCTACCTTTGGAACTATCCAAAAGAGTCATGAGCTATTTTGGGAGATAGTGGATTTTCCCTCCCCTGAAATCAAGTAAAGGTTAAATGTCCACTTGCCTACTATATTGTAGAAGGGAGGTGCTTTCTAACTTTTCAGATTTGTGAGTCTGTAAACTTATTTATCATATTAATCTTTCATGGACAGCTAGCTCAGAGGTGGGTGGGAATGAATATGGCACAAGTAAATTTTGTTAGTGAGAAGAATAGAAAAATAGATTTGGAGCACAGAATACATATGGAGGAGGATAGACCTAATTTAATAACCTTTATTAGTTCCCTCTTTGGGAGCAAGGATGGGTAAAATGAAGGGCTGAGTTATTGTGGGATTTGATGGGGGAAGGGAGGCAATGGATGGCGGAAGAGTATGGGAAATTGTATATGAAGTCATGGGCTAATAGCTAAGGTTTATGTGTAGGTATTTGACAATTAAAAATCCTTAATCCTACTTTCTACAAAGGAGTCTACGAGACAAAATGGATAAAACCTGCTTCTTCAAAATAAGAAGCCACCTAGTGTTTTAATTTCTACATAAAATTGGAAAATCATGCATTTGGAAACATATATGAATTACCAAATTGAATCTTTAATAATTAAGAACTTCATCAGTCATCCAAGTGAGGCCTATGGTTCCAGTGTCCCCAGGCTCTGGACTTGCACAGACTAGATTCAACATTGGGATACCCCTGTCCTAAATCATTTCATCAGGTTGAAATTGACTCTCCTCCATGAAGTTGACCCTGGAGAATCTCAGAATATATCTCAAGTCTAGATGCCCTATAGACTGGGGTAATGGAGTTCCCAGGTTTCTTGCAATAATATCTGGCACAGGATATCTTTTATTCTACCTCATAGCATATGGTGAAAATATCAAGGACTTCAGGAATCAATATAATTTTCCTTATTCTGGGAATCCCACCTTCCCTAGGGTTCTACACAATTTTACTGATTCCTAACATCATACTGTACATTGGACTCCTCTCAGAAAGGTAAAGAAAACTAACTTGGAGTAATAAGAGAGTCAACCTTGAATCATCTACTTTCATAAGGGAGACCCACATAGGAATACAACCTGCCTAAGCCAGATGGGTTCACCAAAATTTCAGGAAATTTCCTATTTAGTAATCTTTAAGAATTTCACTTCCAGAAGTTCAAGTCCTCATGAAAGTACCTGAAGTTTGTTTTCCTATGTAGGGATGAAGATGAAATTCAATTCTAGGGAAGTCAACTATAGCAGAACAAGGCTCTAAACATGCTATGGGCAAGTATTTGCAAGATTAGAGAAATAGCAATCATTAAATGACAAAAAAAAGTCTATGATTCATGGCAGAAGCTATTTCCCCCTGCTATTTAAAGAAAAATGTTCCATGCTACATTTGGGCAACTCTAGGTCAAGCAGAGTTAATTGTATCCAGGAGAAGGTCAGAGACCTATAGATGAGTCATTTCATTAATGGAAGTTGAGACAAAGATTCTGGGATTGCCCAAACACTGGAAAATTATCCAGTTCATTGGATCGATGTGAAGGCACAAGGATTTATTTTGATTTGTATTTTTGTCTGTCTTAGAGGTCACTGGGGCCAAAGAAATCATCACTTAGAGGCCAACTTTCTCTTGATGAGCTTCCTTGTGCTTCTCAGACATCAGTCACAGTCAGCCCAAAGCTCTCCCCCCCCCGCCCCTTTCCCCAACCATTTTAGAAGTACCTGCTATAATGTAGGCTCCATCAGCATGGATTATGAGAATCCAGCAACACTTCCATGCCATGAGGAAGCAAAAGCAAAAGGTCCCTGTGTTTACTGGGTGAAGTAGTACATAGTATGATGTATTTGCAGTCAGGAAGATATGAGTTTGAATTCTGCCTGATACTTCATATCCGTGTGACTCTGGAGGAGTCATTTAATTTTTTTCTACCTCAGTTTCCTTATCTATAAAATGGGGAAGATAATAACTTGTCAGTGGTGTTGTGAAGATAAACGAGATAATGCAGGTTGTATCAACAGTCTTGATACCTTAGGTTTTAAACCTTAAAACTACACTAAGACTTTTGGAACACCTTGTATATGTAAAATGATGTGTAAACCTTCAAATGCTATATCATTGTTAGCTATTATTATTTTTACTACTACTACTACTACTACTACTACTACTACTACTACTACTACTACAACACTGGTGAAACTGAGTCTGTCCCTCCTGAGTACATCTTTTTGACCTCAGGCAATGAAGACTGCCTTGTGAATGGCAACTGTTAATACATTTGGACCAAGGCTATTGTAAGAGCTTTATGGAAATCAGACCATTCTTATGGTTTGGATAGTATCTGATTTTAAGAAGAAGGAAGAAAAAAACTGTCCTAGAAACAAGGAATGTCCTCATCAAGGATAAGTAAAAGCAGCTTAGCTAGTATAGGGTAGAATGGAAAATACCACTGTCTGGAATATGCCCTGTGCATAAAAAATTAATTTTAGAAGCAGCTAGGAAGTCTTTCCAGGCCTTTAGTGTTTCAATACTGCACCACAGAGCAGTCAGGGCTAACTCTCATACCCATTCAAACATCAAAGTTCCTCTTTTCATAGTATCAACCCTTCCAATGTTACTCTTTCAGGATTAGCTATTATTATGCTAACTACATTTCAAATTTCTTAAACTCTTAAGAGTAGGCCACTGAATTCTGTCATGGGTCAAACTCTGTTAGCAACAAAAAAACAAAGTTATCAATAAAACTATTTCAATTAAATCCAATAAATAAATATTATTTGACTGCTATATGCAAAATTCACTGGGAATTTAAATGTGCAAAACAAGCCCTGGCTTCAAGAACCTGATAAACTAATAAAAGGAAAAAAGGTATATTTTGCCAGTAGTTTTTGATCAAAGCAGTAACCAGTGACAACTTAAAAAAAAGACTAATGATGACACATGCCCATGACATTTCATCAGAGAGTTGATGGACTAGATATATAAAGTAAGAAATATATTTTCAGATGGAGCCAATATTTTTATTTGTTCTGATTAACTATACTAACTTACTACAAGGCAATGCTCAATGCAGGACAGGAGAAATAGGGCAAATTAGTGGTTGATAATAGATATTTTAAAAAAAAATTTTAAGAAAGAAGTGATAACCAATAAGATATTAAAATATAAATAAAAATAAATAGAAGGGGACACAGTTAATTTAACTTTAATACATTTTTTTTATAATAGCTAGAATCTCTATAGTACTTTAAGATCTGTAAAAGCACTTTATTCATACTACCTCAAAACAACCCTAGGAAATAGGTTCTATAATTATCCCCTTTTTACAGATAAGGAAACTGAGGTTAAAAAAAGAGGCAAATGATGTACATAGGATATAGGTGTCTGAGCTTGGATTTAGTTCTATTTAGGTCTTTAACCATGGTCTTCCTGGATTCAAGTCTAATACTAGACACTTAGTCCACCTTGCTCTACATACTGGAAGTCTCCCTTTTCTTAGACCACAATCTTTTCTGTTCTGTGCAAACTGAAACCTCTGTGTCTGTTGATGATTATTTTAAAGTATAAGGAATTTAACCAATAATTTTTTTTTACACTAGAGGGTGTGATAGGAGGTTCTCAAGAAATAATGCAAAGATCATTGGACTTAGTGAAGAGAACTTTGAGCAAGTATTTTCACCTGTTTGGGCCTCAGTTTTTTGGTTTTGGTTTTGGGTTTGGTTTGGTTTGGTTTTGGTGCTTCAGCTTTTATTTACTAACAAATGATGTACCCTGCAGCTTAGATACAGTGCAAAAGATGTGTAGGTTTCTTCCAGATTTACAAAAGAAGAAAAGTCTTGAAGAAACATGTGGTTACTCAAAATGTGATAGTGCTGGTGGTTGACTACTGTCAAGGACTGTTAGTTAGGCCTGCAGCCTGGAACACTGGGGACCACACAAGGCAGAATGTCCTCTTTATCACAGAACCGCCTGCAACTAGAAAGAAGAAAAATGTGGCTTATGACTAAAAGCTTTCTCTTCCCCTCAAGGTAAGGTGTATCCTAGAAAAAGGACAGCATTGTTATGTATCTCATTATTCACCAAAATATATTGACTCAGTGAGTCTAACTTCTATTTGATTTTAACTTAAGGAAGCAGCTAGGGAGCCTAGTGGATAGAGTGCCTGTCCTGGAGTTGGGAAGACTCATATCTTCTTGAATTCAAATCTGGCCTTATGCTCTTACTAGCCATTTGACTCTGGGAAAGACTTTTGACCCCGTTTGTCTCAGTTTCCTTATCTGTAAAATGAGCTGGAGAAGTAAATAGCAAACCAATTCAGTATTTTTGCCAAGAAAACCCGAAGTGGGGTCCTGAAGAGTTGGGCATGACCTTAACAAATGTACAACAACGAGATCAAGATGGGTAGAAAACCTTAGACCCCAAAGTGAAAAAGGTGGTATGATGATTTGATCAAGGAGAGATCACTGTCAGCTGTCGATGGGTATAAAGAAAACTTCAGGGAGGAGGCATCTGAGTTTGACTTCAAAGTAAGTCAAGGATATTCACCAAGAAGAGATGGCAGGATCACTGTAGAGCATGGAAATATATAACAAACATAGCAGAGGACATGAACAAAGACATGAGAGTGGGAGAAACGAAGGGAAGAACCCTAAACATAAAGGAATCCAGTTTGGCTAGTTTGGAAGAATAACAGAAATTCAGTATAAGACAACACTTAAAAGAGGAGTTGGAGACAGTTGGTGGGGGGCCTTGATGGAAAGATAAGAAGACCGTTTCTCTCAGTAGGCAATGGGGAGCCACCAAAGACCCTTGAGTAGAGGATTAAAGTGCTGAGAGAACCTGTCAGCTATTTCCTAGCGGATGAGAGTTTTGTAGCTAATTATTTACTGATCTAGCCAATTACTTTCATGTAAACAATGAAAACACCACAAAGTGCTGCCTTACAAGCAACAGCCACCTGTGGTTACTTAACTTGCCTGGCTCTGACTGCCAGTTACGCTGATCTGGGGGCTTAAGACAGGAAATGAAGGAGGGGGGGGGCGGAGACAAGAATTTTGTAAAAGCACAAACAAGAAAAGGACCAGGACAGAGATAGAAGTAGAGAGCAGGAGGGAGCCCTGGAGACATTAGCTTTTTCTAGACTCCTAGCTTTTCTAGTTTATTTCTAGTGAGAGTTTAATAAGACCCAGATGGATCTGATTTTGCATTTCTTTCCCAATGTCCTCAGTATTCTCCAATTGATTTGGATGGGGGGGGGCAATTAAATGACTTCCATGTCCCATGCAGTGAGGAGACAGAGAAAAAAATTAAATAGCCTCTGCCTTCAAGAAGTTTATATCGTACTGGGGAGGAAAAAATACACATACACACACATATACATATATATGTGTGTGTAGATTGTGTATATCCACATATATGCATATATATAGATAAATGTGAAATAGACACAAAGTAAATGCAAAGTAATTTGGTAGTAAGAAATGAGAAAGTCATGAAAGGTCTTATTTAGAAGGGGGCTTGAGTTTCTGAGAGAAGCTAGGGATTCTAAAAGGCAAGGTACTGAGGGAGTGCATATAAATCTTGGGGGAGAGACAATTCAAAAGCCCAGAGATAGGAGATGGAATGCACTATACAATGTGAGGAATAGCAAATAGGCCATTTTGCTACAACATAGAGTGTGTAAAGATAAGGAATGGATAACTCCTGTAATGGCATTGTTGAGACTGATTATAAAGGATTTCAAAATGCTAAATGGAAAAATTTTTATTTTTAGGCTATAGCTTTAAGAACAAGGGAGTGACATCACCATGCCTTGTCATGTGGCCATTTTATGGAGGATGGATTAGAGAAGAGGCAGGGCATTGTAGAACCTTGGAGTGACAAGAGGACTTAAAGGTCTTTATTATAGAGTCTCCTACCTTGTTCCTTATTTTTTTTTCTACAACAGCCACATGTTATGATCCAAAAGTATGCCTTAAGAACTCCCCTGAAAAGGAATTTACCACCTTGTGAAAGTACATTTAATTTTTCCACTTAATTTGATTTTAAAACTCCTGACTTTGTTGCCTAGTTTCGATCTTTACTAAAGGTAGGCAAATCTTTGTAGACAGTGGAAAATGCATTTGTAATTCTGTTACAAGACAATTTATGAAATGTAAATAAAATTATGCTTGGTCATATTTGCATCATGTAGGTTATTACATTTGAAGATGACACAAAATTGTGAGGAAAAACTAATAGTGGGCCAGCCAGGCTAAAATATTGGACCTAATGAGATATGTTCACATTGAATTGTTATATATGTTAAAGCCTTTATTTGGGTTTAAAAATCAATTTCATAAGTCAAGACAGGAAAGATGTGGTCAATCTTTTGATAAAAAAACAGAAAAACCTGGAAGTTTTAGTGGATACATAAGCCTGTTTGCCTCGGTTTCCTCATTTGTAAAATGAACAGGAAAAGGAAATGGAAAACCACTCCAGTAGCTTTCCTGAAAAAACTCCAAATAGGGTCATAAAGAATTAGACATGACTAAATAATCGACATCATACCTGTCTTTTCAAGTAGTTGAATGACTATTACATGGAAGATGTGGTAAAAAAATATGAAAGTTTTTTAACAGTCGGTTAGGATAACTGAAAGACGCCAGTTTTTGAAGGACCACCCTTTTGGGGAGGAGACTAACGGCATGAGCTACGCATGCCAGTCCGCCTGCTGCGCATGTCAGACTGCCTGCTATGCACTCGACTTCCGGGGTGCGAGCTTAAAAGGCAAGGAGAGAACGAAAGTGGAGTTTTTTCCTGCTCTGCTGGTCTCTTGACTGCGCTGCACAGGCTGATGCTGATGACAGTTCGAGTGGGCCCGGCTCGTGGTTAGCAGCAGCACACGCTTGACACAGTCTCTCTCTCCCCAAAGGTGGCCTTTGGCTTTTGGTGAGTTTTATACGGAATATAGACTAAGCTTAGACTTAAGACGATTTGTATTGTGTTTCTACTTTCCTATCCTTCTAATCAACATTACCTCGTGACTACCATACAATAAAAGCTCTAACTAGAAAACCAGAAGCTTCTTCCATTTACTAGTCTGTGAGATAAATTAAGGGAAAGGTTGAAGAGGGGAGATTTATGATCTAATATCCAATTTTAAATCTCACAAAGATGAGATAGAATTATTATGGTTTTCCCCAGAAGGTAAAAATACTGGAGAAGAAATAGATGAAAGTTGGAAAGAGACAAATCTAAGAAACTTCCTCTAAAAGAAGGAACTTACAAAGATCAATTCAAACCCATATCAGTTAGGCACTAGAATAGAATTGCCCTTGCTGATAAGTGAAAGTTGAATAAATCAGTGCTTCAACTCTTCCATAACTATTGAGTGAAGATACAGAGCCTTTTGCCATCTGGACTTCACCATAGGTCCTCCTCCACCAGGCTCAATCTAGGACCAGAGACTCACTACCACTACCTTTTCTACAATTTTCTCAAAGGATGATAATCATATCAATGCTGAGCTGAGGCCTGGAACACAGCTGCCATCAGTGTTAAGAAAGGTTTGATAGGTTTCTGTCCTATAGTGAACAAATTCCAGCTGTAGTTTATTTTCACAGACTGCCTAGGTGAAAACTCTTTTCCACTGTTCCCTGCTCTTATTATTGAACCATGTCATCCCTACCCAACTCATGTTTCTTATTGCTCTGTCTTTCTCTTCAGTCATATTCTATGTAACCCAGTTCTCTCATTCAAATAAGCATTCATGTTAAACTATTTCTTCTAATACAACTTCTATCTTCCTGCAATAATGAAGAAACTACATCCATGGCCCCTCTCTCCATTGCTGGATATATCTTTACTCATGCGATCCAACTTCCATGACCAACCCCTAGCACGCTAGGTAAAGAGGAGCAGCTGATGGGTGCCTTGCTTCTGGCCACTATTTCTAGACTTTGACTCACCAGTTCCACTTAGCAACCTCTCCTTCTTTGAGGTTCATTCCATCCAGTATATCACCCTGTCCTAATCCTGGTAGCTATTTTCTCCCAGTGTCCCAGGGATTCTTGTTTCTCAAGGAGTTCATTACCTGAACCAACAATCCTCCCCAACTCAGTTCCTGCAACTTACACTTGGAGGATTCAATTCACTATCCCTTCAAATATCAACACTTCTCAGTGTATCAACCTCAGTGACACATACCTTCACTCCTTAGCTACATTCAATGATAGTCATACCCTTCATCTATCTGATCAATACCAAAAACATTCCATTTACATGATCTAGAACTCTGAAATCCCTCCTTCTGACAACAATTTCCTGTATTTTCTTCTCTGCCCATGGCCCTTTAAAACTTTTTTCTTCCTCCTTCAGTCATGCAACTCCATCATACTTTCTAAAGCAAAAATATATGCTCACCAAAAAATGGTTATGACTGTCATGAAAGAGTTCCATGTGGAGTCCAAGGTCAAGAAATTTACTCTTAATGTTAAGGTGAGTCGCTCTAGAGTTTCCTGTTCACAGATGATAATACATTCTTTGAATAAAGCCTCTTGGAAAAAAATCTTAATAGCCCAACAGCTTTTGGCATAAGATGCACAGATCACATATGGCTCTACACTTTAAGAAAACACTTATTTACTTGGACTAACAGAGGGACTATATAAAGGTGGGGAATATTTAATATGCTAGCCTGCTTAATTGATGGATTTGTTAGTTTTGGTGAGTGAATATTTCTTTTTAATTCTTTTTTAGAGAAGATGACTCTTTATGTGGGGAGAGCCTAATGGATTTGGAAATGAAGGAAGGGGAGGGGAACAAACTTTTATTAAGTGCCTATTATGTGCCAGGCACTGTGCTAAGTATTTTGTAAATATTATCTCTTTTGGTCTTCACTACAATTCTGGGAGATAGATTCATTATTACTCTCATTTTACAGATGAAGAAACTGAAGCAGACAGTGGTCAAGTGACTCACTCAGGATCACACAGCTAGCAAGTGTCAGAGATCAGACTTGAATCCAGGTCTTCTGACTCCCTACTCAACACATTATCCATTGCACCATCCAGCTGAATCAGAAGATTGTATAAAGGAAGATCATTTGAAAAAAAAGTGAGTATATATATTTTTTAAATGTGATCTAAACATTTACGTTGTAAAAAACCAAGTAGATGAAGAACTTCTATTATCTAGATTATAATATATAAAAATACAAATATGTACATATTTATATTTATATATGTGTGTATACACACTTATACACTGATCTAGATCCTAGTTTCTTAAACTGTGGGTCATGACCCCATATGGGGTCACATAACAGAATGTGGGGGTTGCAAAAAAATTTGACAACAGCAAAAGGCTATATATACCTATTTTATATAGCTATATGCCTAGGGTCAGGTAAAAATGTATTGGGCAAAATGGGGTCACAAGTGGAAAGAGTTTAAAAAGCCTTGGTATAGACAGTGTTTCATAGAGTCCTAGTCCACACATATTCATATGACTCCTATTCTTCACCTTTTCTCCACCCATCTTACTATAAAATGTATAAAGTAAAAAAAAAATTAAATTGTGGGGCTTAAAATAGCATATAATCTGATGTGTACATATATATGTGTGGATGTACATATATATGTATGAATATATTGTGTATGTATGTCCCTATCATATTAGGCTGAAACATAATGTCTGCTTTTAACCAGATAAAACTGGACCAAACTGGTTTCCTTATACATAATTCTCCATCATATGAGTACTAGATTTCATTCAATATACATTTTCATTGACCTCTTGGGTGTTTTTAATGATTTTTTTCTTTAAAAAATGTATACTCCACCAAGTTAATATACTCCTTCAAACTATAATTTTTAAAGAGCATGTTTCAATGACTGTTAGAGATATTGCAGCAGCTGTTGGAATCAGGAAATCAAGGATTTCAAGGACCATTCAAAGTCACAATAAAATAACATCAGTTACAATGAAGTGTAAGGGAAAGTTCAGGAAAGCAAACAAGAAAATTGCAATAACTGAAAAACTTGTCGTGAAACAACCTAAGTAATCCTCAGAAAACAACTGAAGACCTTAAAAGAGAATTAGCAGCTGAAGTGGGTTTTATTATTCCTCTACACTATTGTGTAGGCTTAAAGTTAAAAGAACATTGAGAAGATTTGTTTGTTTTCAAGCTGCTAACTGTTGCAACAAAAGGGAGAATATAAATCTGCACAGAATGTGTGTGTGTGTGTGTGTGTGTGTGTGTGTGTGTGTATGTGTATTTGTCATGGTTAATTCAATACCAAAACTAAAGAACCAAAAATTCAAAAAAGCGAATTTTTCCTTAAACACTCATTTTTTCATTCAAGGCTATACTAAAACTACTTCTAAAAGAAAATCAGATGAGCCTATACAATCTAGACATCTTCATTATATTGTAAAATATATACTCCCCAAATATTTGAGATTATTTTTCTTTTTATTTCTAGTGGTCCTGAGAATCTTTTCTCATTGAAGAAATAGTAAAAATGCAATCAATATATTGATATGCTAAAAAAATAATAATTCCAGCATAGTTTAGATTCCCAAATACAGACAAAATACATTAATATGGCTATTCATGTGTCTCAAAAGATTAAGAAATTTACCCGAGATGTGGATAATCATACGTCATTTTTTTGAGAGCTTACTTGATTTAAACAACATTGATAACCAACTGGCTATACTTAAGTAGAGACTCGGAATGGCTGGACAAGTTGTGGTATATGAATGTAATGGAATTCTATTGTTCTGTAAGAAATGATGAGCAGGCAGATTTCAGAGAAACCTGGAAGGACTTACATGAACTGATGATGAGTGAGATGAGCAGAACCAGGAGAACATTGTACACATTATCATCAACATTATGTGTTGATCAACTGTGATAGACTTGATTTTTCTCAGCAATACAACGGTACAAGATAGTTCCAAAGGACTCATCATGGAAAATGTTCTCCAAATCCAGAAAAAAAACCAAAAAACACTGTGGAGTATGGATGCAGATTGAACCATACTATTTCTTTTGTTTTTGGTGCTGTTGTTTTTCTTTTTTTATTCTAATTCTTCTTTCACAGCAAGACGAATGCAGAAATATGTTTAATGTGTTTGTATGTATATAACCTATATCAGATTACTTGCTTTCTTGGGGAGGGGGGAGGGAGGGAGAAAAATTTGAAATTAGAAATCTTATAAAGCAAATGTTGAAAACTATATCTACATGTAATTGGAAAATAATAAATTACTTTTATAATTTTAAAAAAGTAGAGACTTGGAAATATAGGCTATTTGTCAAAGGTATACTTAATATCCAATGTGATAAAAGTGTGGTTTCATCATGAAGAAAATAAAGATGTGTCAAAATCTTGTCAACTCAATTCCAAATTTTATAAAATATACAATTGTACCAAAAAGAGAATTTATTCCATGTTAAAGTTTTTAAAGATATAAAAAAGTTAAAAGGTTTATCATAGAATTTGTCTTACTTATTTTAATTTGTTTCTCTTAATTTGTTTAACACTCTGTGTGTAGGTATCTTAGATACAATGTACAATGGATTACTAATTGGTTCCAGATTTTAAGAGAAAAAAAGACTTAAGTGGGTTAGATTTCCTTTGGGAAATTACAAAATTCTTTTAATGACCCCATATCTGATCCCAGAAACAATGGACCATTTTTAATATCAATATTTTACCAATATTAATATATGATTGCAAGTCATGGACTACTACAACCTCCAAAGGGAAAAAATGAGAATCATAAAGGAGGTAATGGGGAAGTTTCTTTTAACAAATTCATAACAAATAATGAACTTTGAAGAAGAACCTGAGTAAAGAATCAGGAACACATGTTATTTAAATATATATATATATATATATATATATATATGGAGAGAGAGAGAAAGAGAGAGAGAGAGAGAGAGAGAGAGAGAGAGAGAGAGAGAGAGAGAGAGAGAGAGAGGCTGTTCACCTGGGGAAAGTGAAAGATAACCAGTGGACAGCCTGTGAACTTTTATAGGAATGAATTCTCAAGATGTAGGGAGAAAAGAAGGAAAGCTCTTAAATATTGGATAGACCCTTCATGTAGGTTTATGGGAGATAATAGACCATTGTCTTACAGGATGGGCAGATGTATATGGATTGTTACATACATGGTTATAGGCATCACACATTACACAAGTCAACAAGCAGTTATTAAGATGTTACTATGTGCTGTGAGATTTAAAATTGGATACTAGAGCATTATTTTCCCCTCTTTAACCTTTCCCTTAATTTATCTCCCAGACTAGTAAATGGAAGAAGCTTCTGGTCTCTAGTTAGAGCTTTTATTGTGTGGTAGTTACCAGGTGATGTTGATTAGAGGGATAGGAAAGTAGAAATACAAAACAAATAGTCTTAAGTATAAGCTTAGTCTATATTCTGTTTAAAACTCACCAAAAGCCCAAGGCCACCTTTGGGGGGGAGAGCCGCGTCAGGCACGTGCTGCTAATGGCGAGCTGGGCAGAGTCAAACTCCATTCAGTGTCTGTCTGAGCAGCGCAGTCATCAGACCAGGAGAGCAGTCAAGAGATAGATCCCACTTCCGTTCTCTCCTTGCCTTTTAAACTCGCACCCCGGAAGTGGAGTGCTTAGCAGACAGACTGACATGCGTAGCCCATGCATGGCCGTCGATCTCCTCCCCGAAAGGGTGGTCCTTCAAAAACTGACGTCTTTCCATATTCACTAACCAACTGATAGGAAACTTTTTACCACAGTGCCAAGCACTGTGCTAAGGACTGGGAAAATAAATAACAAATAATATAGTTCTTACTCTCAAGGAGTTTATATTCTAATAGGGAAAGACAACACACAAAGGAAACCAAAACATACGGGGAGAAAAACTCATGAGAACATTGTAAAGAAATCAGAAAATTCAAGAGCAAAATTGGAAGAGGATTGAAGGAATTAGTATGGCTGGTATAGAAGTTTCCTCAAGATACAGGTTCTGGGTAAAACTTACCAATCAGAACTAGAAGAAGGGTTCACAAGGGTAGAAAAATCTAGAATGAGAAATATTTGGGTGATTCCTAGCTTGGCTGAAAATATGGTAATGCATGCTGGCAATGGTTTGGGAACTCAGGTAATTGCATTGATTAAATGAATAAGGAAAACATTGCCACAATTAAACCTGGAGAAAAGTAACATGGTATTCCTTGGGAGATTATAGATTCTTCCTCACTGGACCCATTTGACTGAAGGCTGATTGACCACTTGTTAGAGACAAGAAAGGAAATTTCTGATGGGGTTTAGATTGAACCAAATGGTCTCTGTGACTTCCAACTCTGACATTCTGTAACTTCATAACAGTTTTGTCTGAGCATTATGTAGAGAAACATTCCAACAATAGAATGTGTTTGCTGGACTAGGGAATGCTTTAGTTAAAGTAGTTGCCTTGCCTATGGGGAATGCTACAACACATGAATAAACAGCTTTAGAACTATATGTTGGTTACATTGACCCCGTGTTTTCTAAAGTTCCAGTTGTGGGCTGTTAAAGCAGTTTTTTTTTTTTTTTTTGGTAAATCTAAGCACAAGCAACTGACTAAGCATTGTAAGAAACTGTTTATGAAAAGAAGGTCATGGAATTTCCCATTTCAAAATCTCTTCTTTGGATACCTTTTTTGAATTCCTGTTTAGGAATAGTGCTATGGATTAGATTAATTGTCTCTCATCTAACCTTGAATTTTACTTCCTTGAGCTAAATGTTTAAAGATAAGTCTTTGTGAATGTCAGCTTTTTCATTTTAAAGCAAAATTAATTGAAATAGTTAAGCATCCAAAAAAACCCACCTTCTCTTTAAACCATTTCTTTGTCAAGGGCTTTAAAAATCATATTTATGGTGTTTAATTTCATTTCTCATTTTATTAACATGGCTGCAGTGATATTTTTTCCTTTTTCTGTTATAACCTGCTGATTTCTTAGGCTGTATTATTTTATGATGCATCCTTTATTTTTTTTTCTATTATTTCACACTGAGTGTTTTAATAGGTTTTTCGAAAATCCCCTTTTCTTTCTCAGCAAAAGATGTCTGTTCTTGGAAAGGTTTTCTTTGGTGCATTTCCAGCTGTGGGATAGTGTAGTAAACTATATCAAAGGTTGTTAGTTTTCTGGTCTCTCCTATAGGTCTATGGAGATGAGCTTGTAATATTTATTTTCTAAAGGCTGTTTTCTCTGTTTATATCCTGCTGTTGAAATGAGCAGCTCAATAAACCTCTTAATGAAGGTGGCTGAAACATTTCCTTTTTGCCTTGGTTTCTATTGCTTTTGAGATGTCAGTTTAGCAAACATGTTTCTGTGCTTTGAAAACTTTCTGTGAACTTGAATTTGCCCTAATAAATAATTGTGAAATCATTAATTGGCACCAGTAGCTGCTGAACTTAGAATTTTATAGTTTTTGAGAAAACAATCACACGTTCAGGCTTCAATTATCTCTGGAATAAATCACACAATGAGCTACAATCACCTTAATGTTCCTTGTGATGAAGGCTACAGCTGACATTGAGTCTTTTTGCTTTTATGTCAGTGTAATATAGAACCCTGATCTCATGATATTAAAACAGTGCCTCAGTAAGAGATTTGGAAAAAATATTTGGAAAAAAATCTAGGTTCTTGACTTAGCATGTAGGCACCATTTTATGCTATTATGTTGATACCTGGATATGTATATCTTTATTTGACTCTCAGGTCTCCAAAGTTGTACCTTGATGCCTACATGGAGTGAAGGTGTAACTCTGGGTTCTCAATGGCTATGCAGGTTCTAACAGGTCTTATCAAGTTAGAAGCCCTTCAAGAACAGAACCAAGTTAAATTGTGTACCAGTTGTCCAAGCATCAACATATCCAAGTTTGAAGAGGTTCATCTTGAAGTTTATTGAAGGATCATTTATTAATTACCTTCTATTCACCAGGTACTGTGCTAGGTACTGGATTGGCTGAAGAGCCAACTGAATACAGTTAATGAAATTCTCAAAGACCAAAAAAAGGGACAGATAGCAATCTATATTGACGGAGAGCATATACAAATTGACATACAGATTTGTGGATTCATTGACCTAGTATTTAATAAACACTTATCAAACCATTGACCTAAGGCAACTAGGTAACACAGTAGATAGAATGGCAGGCCTGGAGTAAAAAAGACTCCTCTTCCTGAGTTCAAATCTAGCCTTAAACACTTACTGTCTATGTGACCCTGGGCAAGTCACTTAACCCTGTTTGCCTTGGTTTCCACATATACAAAATGAGCTAAAGAAGGAAATGGAAACCACTCCAGAATCTGTGCCAAGAAAACCGCAAATGGGGTCATGAAAATCCAGACACAACTGAAAAAACAATTGAACAAAAAAAAAACCCAAAACAAACAAACAAACAAAAAAAAAACATTGACCTAAGCAATGGATATACAAAGGGGAAAAAAAAGCAAAACACTTCCTCCTCGAAGGAGTTTATTTACATTTCCCAAGGAGAGTATACAAGATCTAAACTGATAAATAAGCACAATATGATCTGAGACAAAAATGTATAGTTGTTTCTGAGTTAAGCCTTGAAGGATTGTAAGAATAATAATCATAAAAGCAAACATTTACATGGAACTTTAAGTTTTGCAAAGCTCTTTATATATATTTTCCTCATGGCAATTAACCTTGGCGACTTGAAGGATGGTGAAGTTACCAATAGGCCATACAAGTGGAGGTGTTCAGCAGTCAGCAAGTAGTAAGTGATGCCAAACTGGAGCTTAAGAGAGATTTAAGGGCTGGACCTATGGATATAGAATGACTAGACCAGTTACCTCTTTGTCAGAAGCCAGAGAAAAGGAAGAGGGAAAATAGTAAAGGAAATTACATCAAAGGATTTTGAATTGTAGAAAGAGATAATCACAGAATTTCAATGTTAGAGGGGATCTCAGCACTCATCCAGTTTAACCAGTCTCTGAAAAAGAATCCACACTCTAATATACCTGTCACATCATCTTCTAGCCTTCACTTCAATGAGAAGTTTGCTGTCTTCCAGTGCAATCCATTCTACTTCTAGAGACCTATAATTCTGTTTTGGTTTTTTTATTTTTGGGGGGGTTAAGTGACTTGCCCAGGGTCACACAGCTAGTAAGTGGCAAGTGTCTGAGGCCGGATTTGAACTCAGGTACTCCTGAATCCAGGGCCAGTGCTTTATCCACTGCGCCACCTAGCCGCCCCCTGAGACCTATAATTCTTAGAAAGGTTTTCCTTATATCCAAATTTGTTTCTTTGCCACTTCCAATCATTGTTCCTGGTTCTCCCCTCTGAGAATAACCAGCATGAATCTAATCCCTCTTCTACTTGATGGCCTTTCAAGTATTGGAAGAATAAAGATCCTATAAATATTGACATTTTCAACTCCCCAGTGAATTTGGAATCAGAACAAAAAAGATACTCCTGAAGGTGGGCTTTATGAACAAAGTTCTCCCCAGCACTTAATAGCTGTGTGGATCATAAATGTTTACTATATGTCTGATGCTCCAATTGAGTAAGGTAGTTCTCGGGAGTAAATTGTCCACCAATAAAAAGGATGAATTGGCTTTCTCAGGGAACTAGGCTAAGGTAACCTTAGTTTATAGTAATGATACCCTACTGCCCTAAAAACAGACAATTCATCACCCAAAGGTAGGCAATTTACTGCCAGGGAATAAATTATTCACTGGGAAGATCAGGGCCTACATATGAGTAAAAATTTTCACTATATATTGATTCAGTAAGAAACCTCTCTAGGAAATGGAGTTTCTATCTCTAACAACACATTATTCATTCAAAGAAAGTAGTTTACAAAATCAGGGTCATTATTTTAAAATTTTAATTAGCAGTGGGCAGCTAGGTGGTGTAATGGCTAAAGTATTGGCCCTGGACTCAGGAGGATCTGAGTTCAAATCCAGCCTCAGACATTTGACCCTTACTAGCTGTGTGACCTTGGGCAAGTCATTTAACCCTCATTGCCCCACAAAAAATAGAAAAGAAAAGAAAAAATATTTAATTAGCAGTTACTGAAAGTCAAATGGTGACAACTAATGATAAAAGTTAATGTTTCTATAGTATTTTAAGATTTCCAAAGCATTGGCATATATTATCTGATTTCATCCCTGAAACAACCCTGTGAGGTAGGTGTCATTATCCCCATTTTACAGAAGAAGATACTGAAGTTGGGAAATTAAGGGACTTGACCATGGTCCCACCACTAGTAAGGCACAGGATTTTTAAAACTCAAGCATACCTCATGCCAAATTTGTCACTTTAACCACTATGCCAATTAATATAAATAGTAATTTTTGGTTGTTTTCATTTCTTAAAATCATAAAAAAGAGATTCAATGGACTTTCATCTATCAAGTCCAATCTGTACTTGAAAGAAATGGGAAATAAGTTCTTCCTTTGACATTTTGTTAATTAGTTATCTGTCCTCTTCTTAAATACCTTACTATCTCATGGAGATATGCATTAAGCTTTTGGACAACTCTCATTGTGAGGAAAATTTTCTCTATAACAAGCTGAAATCTACCCCTCTACAATTTCTTCCCATTATTGTTAACTCTGCCCTCTACATTCAAGCAAATCAAGGCTAGTTTCTCCTCCTTATGTGAGATCTTAAAATTCCTGAAAACAGATACCACATTCTCATTTCTTTTCCATGCTAAGCATATCCATTTTCTTCAAACATTCTACATCTGATATCATTTGAAGTCCTTGTTGATATCCTGCTCATACCCTCTCTGGACACACTGAAGATTATCATTGTCTTTCCTAAAAAGTAGATCCTAGAAATGGATAATCTATTTGCAGAGAAAAATATACTAATAAAAATCTCATGAGAATAACTACAAAGCAAAATATCAGCTCATACAAGATTGTATATGGATATATACAGTAGTGGAAACTGAATTTGAAAAATATTGAGAAGCAAAGTCAAGTACTCAGCTGAGTCTGGTGATTTCACTGGTAGTCAGATTCTACCTGTTGACCTGAAAAAAGGCTATAGCCGAGTACCCTGTTGGATGAACAAGGAAGCTGGCACCTTCTTTACCTAATCAAATGTCTATACCTACTTTTGATTTATCTAGAAGACAACTTCTATAAGGAGAAAGATTTCTACTTAGATTACACAACATGCCTCCCACCTGTGTTTTAGGAACATGCCAGTATATTCTGAGGAGAATCATCATTTAAAATGAAAATTTGTATATTCATTCAATTGATCTCATAGATTTGGATGTTCCATAAAATAAAGCAATGCTATCAAAATAGTGAAATTGGATCCTATGTTTAAGAGGGATAAAGTCACGTTATCTCCCCAACCTACTTGTAGTAAGATTAAATATGGTATACTAACTTGCTCAGAAGATAGTTTGCTCTATTCTGCAGAGAGTATACATTCATAGGATCATATATTTATGCCTGGAAGTGACCTGAGAGGTCTTATGGATAAGAAAATTAAGGCCTAAAGAGACTAAATGACTTCCCTGATGTCACATAGTTAGTATAAAGTAAATCCAGAAATCAAACCAAGGTCTTCAGATGCCCAAACTACCATTTTTTCCACCACAACATAGAACCTCTGAATTGGCTTAAAAAATAACCACTATTCCATATGCAAAAATTCATTAGAACCTAGTACATGGAAAAGCCCAACAGTAGATAGTCTACTTTTTGGCTTTCCATCACAAAGGAGGCTATTAACCTACAATTTCTTTTGAATTTAAGTTCAAAATCACATGTACAGAAAAAGAAAGGAAGGAAGGAAGGAAGGAAAGAAGGGAGGGAGAGAGGGAGGGAGGAAAGTAGGTATTGTCATAAAGATAGGAATATCCTTAAGGTCAATAAAAATAGAAATATTTATTCTGATTAAAATAGAATATATGAAGTTTAAAATGAGGACTATTACTCACTATTTTATAGTCCAGTAAAATAAGCATAATGAATCTTTGGTATTGAAGAAGGTTTCTCTTCTTCCCACATGATCATTATACTTATATATCATAAGTGACTATGACAAAAGCAGCTCTGTCCCTCAAAGTACTGATCTAGCCTTAAACTTTTTTCCAGTGTTTTCTCCTGGCATCCATAGGCTAATTTTTATTGTCTCTTCCATAGCACAGAGGAATACGTGGAAGTGCTTTAAAATGAAAAGGCAAGGAAAGGCAGAAAACTGCCTAGGTACATTCATTGATGTAGTTACCTGATAGCTTATCTATAATATAGAAAGAAGAATCACAGTTGAGGCACCAAGAGATTCAGAGCTTAGGGTACTGAAAAAGAGATAATGCTAAGATCCATAACCTCAGAAGTCCATAAATAAAGTAAAAAGAATGGTTAACAAGGAAGATGAATTAGAGGTCCTAATAAATGCTGCCCAATTGAATATTATAATTATCACTGAAATCTAGTGGAATTACACCTTTGAGTGGAAGATGGATGTGAATTGGAGGGCATAAAATCAGGAAAGATTTTTTTTTTAAAGAATAGGGGATGGGGACAATTAGCATTTTTTTGTCAACATACTAAGAGGAAATCCTGGGATCCAATGGGGAAAATAGGTTGAGAGCGTTAGAATTTTAAAAAAAAAATCAATGGAAGAAGATGTGGAAACTATACTGTATTGAAAATATACTATAGATCACATGGACAGAAAAAGGAAATAGATGATGGACTTAGGAAACAAATCAATCATAATCCTGGAAGAAGAGATTTCACTTGTCCAAAAATCTGCTAGAAATTTCCCTTTGTCAAAAACTCAGAAGTTAATGTTTATTTATTTTCTGTAATTTTAATTTAATGTTTCAAAAGGTGGATGAACCAATAAGGAGAAGTTGAATTATGGATTTGATTCTCACCAGCAACAAGCAACAGGTTGCTGAAGTGCAAACGATGGGAATCTTTGAGGAAAGTGACCACTCCATCTTCATAGTTGTGATAGATGTAGAAAATAAAACTGAGAGTAGTTGACATACATTGTAAATGTTGGAAGGATAGACCTCAAAGTGTGTAGAAAAGGGATATGTAGGATACCATGGACTGTATTTCTACAGGGGAAAATAGCTCAAAGGGGATAGGAGGCTCTCAAGAATGAATTTCTAAAGGAACAAAAAGAAACAATCTTGAGGACCAAAAAAGAGGGGGGCAATGATCTTAGTAGACCAGTTTAGATACACAGGTAGAGTTCATCAATAAACTTCGATTTTTCAAAGACATGTAAAGAAGATGGAAGAAAGGGCAGGAAGCAGGGAAAGAATACAAAAGTAAAGCATGGGCCTTTAAGATGTCAGAAGTGCTAAAGCTCAAATGAACTGAGACAGATGAGAAAAGCTAAGGATTAAACAAGTAAAGGTATAGGGTTTTGTTTTTGTTTTTGTTTTTGTTTTTGTTTTGGTGAGGCAATGGGGGTTATGTGACTTGCCCAGGGTCACACAGGTGGTACGTGTCAAGTATCTGAGACTGGATTTGAACTCAGGTCCTCCTGAATCTAGGACCAGTGCTTTATCCACTGTGTGACCTAGCTGCCCCCAAAAGGTATAGTTTTTAGGGTATTATTTCTTTTACTGTATTTCAAGAAAGAAGAGTTTTTAAAAAGTGATCACACTACTGCTTAGACCAGACAAGATAATAAAAGAAAAATTAAGAATGGAGAGAAGACAGAGATACTCAACTTATTTTGTTTGTTTTCACCACACAGGATAATGACTTTTGGACTACAGAAGGCATATTAACAATCCTTAGTAAGATGCTACCTAAAGTCAGGAGATAATAAGTTAACATTCATTAACTCTTCTTTTTTTCTTTTTTCTTTTTTGTGAAGCAATGAGGGTTAAGTGACTTGCCCAGGGTCACACAGCTGGTAAGTGTCAAGTGTCTAAGGCTGGATTTGAACTCAGGTCCTCCTGAATCCAGGGCTGATGTTTTATCCATTGTGCCACCTAGCTGCCCCAACATACATTTACTCTTGATGAGTTTGTTACTTGTCCCAATTGAACTATATATCCTTGGGTATTAAACAGCTGTGATTGATGCTTTTGATGATCCTTTAGAAAAGAAAAGACTCAAAGACAATGTAAAAAGAGAAAATGTTCCAATTTTTAAAAGACATAAGAAAATTTATTCTTCAAAGTTATCAAAAGGCCGGAACTAAAGGATAGTAATTGTTTGCAGTAAAGTTGGAAGGAGGTGTCCATTTGTGTCCCAGAGAACTACCTTGGTTACCTGCTAGTGAACATAGTTATCACTGTTTTTTGACAAAGACATAGATGCTATGCTTATCCAATTTGGAGATGGCACAAAGCTGGGAGTGATAGCTAATATACTGAATAATAGAGATAGGTCCAAAAAGAGCTTAGAAAACTAGAAAATTGGAACAACTTAATAGAGATAAAGGTAAAGTATTACTCTTGTTTTTTAAGTGAGGCAATTGGGGTTAAGTGACTTACCCAGGGTCACACAGCTAGTAAGTGTTAAGTGTCTGAGGCCAGATTTGAACTCAGGTCCTCCTGACTCCAGGGCTGGTGCTCTATCCACTGCACCATCTAGCTGCCCCTAAAGTATTACTCTTAAATCACATAATCATTTCACAAGTAGAAGATGAGAAAGATAGAGTCACAATACAACTTTTCTGAAAAAAGGTCTGGAGTTTTAGTAAACAACATCCAAGAGTCAAGAGTGTGATTCAAGAATGTGGTCAAGAAAATGAGTACAACTTGACATTGCAAGAAGAGGCACAAAGTCCAGGACTAAGGAGGTGATATTCTTGCTGAACCATGACTTAGAGCATCTGGAATATTATGTTAAGTTCTGCATGCAAAATTGTGGGCAGGGCATTAATGAGCTAGACACTATCCAGAGGAGGAGGACCAAGGTATTGAAAGATGTCAAGTTCTGGCCATATGAGGATCATTTGAAGGAAATATGCATTTTTAGTCTGGATAAGATAATATTTGAAAGGAACAAGATTTCTGTTTTCAATTATTTGAAAGGCTGTCACATAAAAAGAGGGATTGAACTTGTTCTATTATTCTGTCACTGTGATGACAAGCATGGAGAAAGAGAAAAGAAAGCCCTTCAGAATCTAAAGACTCAAAGCACAAGGTTGAGTACTCTGCCCTGGCAGTCAATTACCAATTATTAAGTACCTACTGTGTGCAATGCACTAGATTTTAAGGACTGAGTATACAAAAGAAGGCAAAAACAGTTCCTAGTTTCAAAGATGTCATAGTCTAATGAGGGAGATGGAGAAAGAGGGAAATCATGGTAAGACTTACCCTAACTCAGACAAGTAATGAAAAGTAGAGACTCAATGGAGAAGGGGGATCAGAGAAAAACTCCCAGGGCCATCTGAAGGGATCTGTTAAGTAGATGCTGTGGTTTTGAGAAAGGAGTGAAAGAGAAGAAATTTTTGATTGGCCCAGAGGCATTCTGGACCTGTGAAATGGGAAAATAATAACACTTCCTCCTAGGATTGTTATAAGGATAACATAATATATGTAAAGTGCCTTGTGAGCTTTAAATGTCTCTGTAAATATCAGCTATCATTAAATTACTGACATTATTATTATCTAGTTAATTAAATAACAACAAATTAAAAGAACAGTGCTTTCATCAATCCCATATTTTCCTATTATGTACAAAATATGGCATGGAAATCTTTGCCAACTAGCTGAAATTCAGATATACAAAGCTATATTATTCCTCAGTTCTGTCAGTCGAATAATTGGTTTCACAAAATGATATGAAGTTAGTTTAGCACTATTTATGTGGAACCCTTCTTTTGATTTTTGTGAATGCATGCTGGCTTCTGCTGATCACCACTTCCCTGGGTGATCACAAACCCTCTATTTAATATTTTTTGGAATTTTGCAAGGGGCTAAATCAAACTAGCTGGTATATAGTTTCCAAAATCTACCTTTTGCCTCAGTGTGAAAATCACTATAAATGCCTCCCTCTAGTCTTCTCACTCTTCTCCTGTACAACATGGTCTCTCACAGTTTATCGGGGTTGGTTCTGGAGTTACATCTCTAAATTCACTTTGGTACCCTTCAACATAATTGACCTTGATTTGGAGAATCAAACCTGAATGATGTCACCACGTGCTTTATAAGCTTCATTCTCCTCGCTTATACTTATTCCAATCTAATCATGCTTTTTTGATATAGAAGGTAGATGCTAATTAGTTGAGTACATTCTATTTCTCTGTCAGTGCAATTGAAGAAGCATTTATTTATTAAGTGCCTACTCAGGGCCAAGCACTATGAGTGGTACTGATGAAACAAAGACAAAAACAAAACAAACCTTGACCTCAAAGAGATTACATCCTCCTGTGGGCAAACAACATGGTACGTGGAAAATTAAATATGAAATAAAAGTTACTTCAAGGGAAAGGGCACTAGCAGTAGGTAGCAAGGATGGGAGAAAACAGGATAGACTCAATATAGAAGTTGACACAAATGGAGATTTGAAAGAAGTTGAATGTTCTATGAGGCAGAAGCAAGGATTCCAGACATAAGGCGCAATCCATTTTAAGGCCCAAAGAGAGGGAAACAAGATGATTTCGGCTAGAATATAAAATAAGATTATTAATGACCAATTACTCTGAAAATATAGGTTGGTGCTAGATTATGAAAAGCTTAATAAACTAAATAACTGAGATGGCATTTTAGTACAGAGGCAAAAGGAAGGCCTGAAGTTTCTTGAGAATAGTAAATACCTGAATAATAAAGCATTTTTTATTAACCCTTATTAACCCTATACAATGTGCTAAGCATTGTACTAAGTTCTAGGTATACAAATACAAGTAAGTAAAACTATAGTCTTTTGGTTTTCTTTTTGAGTGTGCATTCTTTCTGTGAGGAAAAAAACACAAATTAAAGAAAGCTAGAAAGGTGTTGTGAGAAGTATGATATGGATTGGCATATTTTGGAAGTGTCCAGGAGGTAACTGTGGAATCCTGCTTCTAAGCAAGATATTGTGAGAGCTCACCTATCAGAGGCCAGGTTCCCAACACAGAATACAAGGTTCTGGTGGGCAAATGAGGAGGAAGATGAGGAGGATCATGGCATAGTTTTAGAAATACCTCAAGTGAAAAGTAATGAAATGGTCAGCCCTGGGCTTCAGGAATATCAATTTGGCATCTAAGTGTGGATGGTGGATTGACAGAAATTACTGAGGAAACAAAAGTTTCAGTTTCTGAGCATATCATGCTTTTAAAATAGTGTATTATTTTTCCTGATTACATGTAAAGACAATTTCTAACACTCATTGTTGATAAAATTTTGAGTTTCAAATTTTCTCCCTCTCTAGCCTCTCTCCTCTCTAAGATAGTGAGCAATTTGATAGGATATACATGTGCAATGATGTAAAACCTATTTCCATATTAGTCATGTTGTGAAAGAAGAAGCCATTTGCAAAACAATTAGTTTGCAAAAGAAAAAAAAAGACACAAAAATAATATAGTGAAAATAGCATCCTTCAATTTGATGGGCAGCTGTGCCATATGAGAAAACTCCTTGCATCAATCGTCAGATTTGCCTGGGTTTCTGTTCAGTATAAACTAAGTCCTTCATTAAGGGTCTCTAAGCAACAGGTAGAGGTGGTCCAGCTTCTCAGCCACACAGTGCTAGGTTAAAACAATGCAATAAAAATTTTCACAATTCCCACAACTAAATAAAGTTTTCTCACAGAACAGAAATTGGACTAGAATCATAATTGAATAGAAAGGAAATTGAGCTAGGTCACAACTGAGTCACAACATGAAGTCAGTTTGGTTCATACAATTCCCATTCTTCTCTCATAAATAGAGAATGTATTAGAGAGGGAAGAGAATAAATGCAATGAGACCAATTAGGAATTTTGGAGTTGTCCAAGTAAAACGTGAAGAGGGTCTAAACTATGAGGCAATCTCAGTGGAGAGAAAGGGATACCGGCAAGTTATATTATGTTAGTAAATCCAACAAGTCTTGACAAGTGATTTGAGATGGGTACTTAGCATGGCATTACTACAATAAAATTGTGTCTATAGGTATATCTCTTCTTTGTTCTTCTTGCTCCAATTATATTTTTTAAAATGTCTTTAGCAAGAACATTTCAGGATTTTGCCTCCTGATGCTGTTCTCATAGACCTGCATTATGGTTTTGAAATTGTCCTTCTTTCTTTCCATCTTTGGCCCATATCTTTATAATATGAGCTATCTTGTGACTTTTTTCACTTGATTATACATTCTTCCTTTCTTCTTCTTCAGTATTGTTTAGGAATAAATTTTCAGAATTTCATTTTTAGAACTTCTTTCTTGAGTCTCCTTTTTCAGAGTCTCTAGCCAAAGGATTAATCTAATCTTTTCTGAATCCATGTAAATATGTTTTCCAGCAATCTTGGGTGCATGATTCACTGTATCTGTTCAATTGAATTCAATACAATCCAACATTTATTTAGCATTTACTGTCCATATAGCATTGTGTTAGATGCTGAAGGAGATAGAGTGGTACAAGAAAAAAATGTGTTTTCTTCTTAGCAAGCTTAAAATCAGATAGGGAGTTATGATACATACTCAAATAGGTATAATATAAAATACAGCATGACAAGTTACAGGATCCAATGTAATCAAAGTCTACACACAAGCTGAAGAAGAAAACATCATTTCTAATTGCAAAAGTCACAAAAGACTTCATTAGAAGAAGTTACATTTTAGTTTAGTCTTGAAGAACTGGTAGGATTTCAACAAGCATAAAAAAAGAAAGGTATGTTTGTTCCTGGCTATTTCTTTTATCAATGATGTTTGGATGGGACAAAACAATGTTTCCTGAACAAATTTTGTTACATTTGCCCTTACTTTTGTTTCTTTTAATCACTTTAACTTGCCCACCAACCTCCTCTCCCCCTCCTTCTCCCCAAAGTGATATTCTGCTACTTAATCTCGGCATGGATATGATCCTTGTTTCCTGAAGGCTATGCCAAGTACAAGCTTTGATAGATTCTAACATAATGGAAAGGCTTTTAGTACCATGCAGACAGAGACAGACTATGGCTGCTTTCCACTGATGTTTCTAAAGAAGCATGGGAGGTCTTGTCATTTATCAATGAATTCTTTGGTCTTAGCTATCCATAAACAGAGAAAAATAGAAAATTGCTCTGTTTTCAGCAATCCCTTTACACTTCTACACTGATAGAGGCAGAGTGGCAGAAAACAATCAGAATAATGGTATTCAGACCATCTAAAAATAACTTAACTGTTGGTATTCTTAATATGTGACTCTTCTCCAATGTAAAGAATTAATTGTTATTTGAGGTTTTTATGCCTCGGCACGCAATGGTCTGGGGCTCCACAAACCGCAAGGTGAACCACCCACTGATTGTAGCCATTGCCATGGCCCTGGCACCTCATATCATCACCACTCACTGATGCCTACATGGGCCTGGTAAAATTATAATGATTTGAAGACTAGTAAGGGCAGTCATGTGACTGTCAGAGCGGCCATCCAATTGATTGGGGGTTGTGTGGGGTTTTCTGGGATTGGGGAGGAGAATTCGGCATTCCAGCTGGAAGCTGGAAGGCACTGGAAGAGGCTACAGTGTATTCTCAGCTGATTCCTGGGCGGTGGTGTTTTTTCAGGTTGTATAATTTCCCTTTCCCCATTTTATTTCCTTTCCCTTGATCCTACTGATCCTGTTTGTGTTTTTTTTTTTAAGTTTGTTCTTGTTAAAATAAATCCTGTTCACGGGGCAGCTAGGTGGCACAGTGGATAGAGCACCAGCCCTGGAGTCAGGAGTACCTGAGTTCAAATCCAGCCTCAGATACTTGACACTTACTAGCTGTGTGATCCTCGGCAAGTCACTTAACCCCAATTGCCTCACTAAAAAAAATAAATAAATAAAAAATAAATCCTGTTCTGTTTTGAGAGAGGCTGCCAGTCTTCTTCCTTGCCCCAATATTGTGGCGAGCCATTTAGCTAACACTCCCCAATTAAAAATTTGTCCCCACACCAATGATCAAAGGGTAGTCATTCTCCTAAAAAATACCTAAATCATATCAATCTAAGGTATAATGGATGGTGAGGCCACCCTGATACTTTTATTCTCCAAGTCTCAGAATATTCATATTTTCCTAGAAGAGACCCATAACCACTCAAAAATGTTTTTACTGACCATTCACAGAGGGAAAAAACAAACAAAAAAACAAGAACAATAAATAAAAGAAGGAAATCTATTGCATAGGTCATGATGGAAAAGCTATAGAATCCTTCCATCACTATATAAAGATAGCGATAAAAAAATAGTAAAATGAGAGTTAAAATTGGGCCACAAATTTAATAGGAGGAAAATAGACTGGATTTCTTCTAGAAAATCTAAGAATGCCTTTGATAACACTGAATTTCACCCAAAAATCAAAGGCTCATAATTTCAATGTCAATATTCTGCTATTTTATTTGTATGACTATAGATAATGAAATGCTATGGTCACCAAAGAATTAAAAATACATATCTAACAGAAAGAAGGTAGTAGAAAGGCATGTAGACACTGTGAGTAGACTATTTCATTCAACAAACAAGGAACTTCAAATAACTAAAGTAAAGACTATCACCAGGAAAATGTATCATAGAAAAAAAAAATGGGTTGGTCACATGGTCAGAGCAATCAATTACCAGTGGATGGCCCTTGTGCTCTTAAGAAGACTGCTA